>NC_134588.1:40761331-40896331 GCF_037038515.1 Microtus pennsylvanicus | reverse complement strand
AATGGACTAGAAGTTAATAAAATCTGAACATGTGTTCAATATGTTTTTTGTGACAATAAATCTGTAGAGAATTCATTTTAATATTGTAATATAAATGACAAATTATGATAATCTTTTCCGGAATGATTTATTGAAAACATTCATCCTACAGGAAACAAAAGTCAAAATAAAACTGTGAAATGCAAACATAAAATTATATCTTGTATTCAAGTTGAGTACTTTATTCTTCAATCAAAAGGACAGTCAAAGCTACAAAGAAAAAATCCTGGATTGTTAAAATAAAGAGAAAGAGAAATAAAACATGAAGTTTAATAGGAAAAACTCTGGAATTATAATTTATGCTCTCAAACCTGATTTTATATATACCAGTTGCCTGACATTGATAGTTCATTATCATTTATAATCTTCAAGATTTGCCTTCCCTATGTTTGATATAAGAGTAATGATAATTTGTAATTCATGAAAATGTTATAATGCTTAAACAAGGTTATATTGTAAAGTACTTATTCCATTGTTTTGTGTTTGGTAAGATGTATGCTATCATAATTATCCAACATTCTATAACAAGTGATTAAATACATTGTGTTTGGGGAGGCAAAACTTCACTTATTGGTTGTAGGATGCTGTCTGCAAGTTCTACTTATTCCATATTATAACAACAGTTGAAGAGTTATAAAGTTTAACTTCAAAATTTAACCAAACCCTTACACGTCTTTTAAAAGTTATCTCTGAACAATTGAACAAATTTGTTTCTTAATCTGGGCCCTTGCTACCACAGTTTCCTAGTTTTGTGGAATCTCTAAAATTTGGCTATGTCAAGATCAAAACAGTTGCAAAATCAGCAGCAGCTTAATAAGTACCAGTAAGTGTGAATGTGTTTGACGTTGTCTCAACTAGTATCTCCTCACCTTTCCTTTCCAACAAACTTTCGTGCCTATATTCTGCATAGGTGTGTTTTCACCCATGTGTGCAAGTGTTTGTTTGTGCATCTAAAGGTGACAGTCTGCTAACACATGAGGGCTATTTACTTGGGCAAAGGCAACTTTGCATTGTCTGCATCACTGATGAATATTACACCCAAAGAGAAACCATTAACCATCAATAAAGAAGAGGTGGGATCTTATGATATCCTGTATGACAGAACACACACACAAACATATACGCATATACACACATACATACATAAATACATACATGCACGTACGCACACACACATACACATTCACCTATTCAGTCTGGAAAGGGTACCAGTAACTAACCCAACTAATGATTGCACCAAATCCCAAATGATGAATCAATGCCATTTTATTGGGGTTTTTAATGGAATTTAGGTAAGCAGTTTCTTACAAGAGCAAGGATAAATCAAAAAAATGCAGCTTTGTCTCTGAAAATCACACCCCAACACAGGTGATACGTCACAAAAACTCAAACTCCAGATCTCTGGTTAACTTCCAGATAACATGATAGATCTTAGGACACTTCTGCCTTCAGTTGGGTTGCTCAGCGTCTCCTCTATAAGCTACTGTTCACTGAAAGTATAAAGCAAGGAGAGCTTAGCATGCTTTTGTTTCCTGCTTGCAGAGGGATGTCTTAAAATTAGTCAGAATGAAGAACATTCTCTGTTTTTCATTTTCAAGAATACAGATCTGAAAATATGTTCAGTTTCTAAAATATGTCTAAACTTTTCTTGAAAACTGAATTTCTAGATATTCCTTTCAAAATATTGACTATATTTTCAAAATACTGAATTGTTATTGTCCCATTAAATAAATTACAATTTCTAAAAATTTGATTAATCATTTTCAACTGTCACTTTAACAGCTGGAATTTTCTTGTTTAATCAGCTCTAAGGTTGGTCAAAAATAACAGCCTTTTCACCATAGTAATGTTCCAGAATTGAGACAAATTAAATACTTCCATATGGGTGCTTAAGGATGCATGTTTCCAGGAATCAAGAAATAGACACAATTGAAGACTTAATAAATAGAGAAATGGAAATCAAAGCACAATAAGATGCCCTATTGTCAGTTAACAAACTGTTATTTATAGTATAAGCTTCAAGCACATGAAGGGAAAGTAAACATACCGAATATAACATGATATAACAAACACATGAATCTATTTGCATGAAACTTTCATAAAAGGAAATTGTACAGAAAATGGTTGTTAAATTTCTGGGTTAATAAATAGGAGGGACTCTATGGGGGTCATAACGGGTGAGCAAAGATGACAAACTTACCTAATCCTTTCATTAAAAATAGACAATTTTTACAGACCACATTTTATTGCCACCAGAGGCTTTTACTAAAAGTAGATGGTTCTCAATGTAATGCTTTCCCAGAATGTAATCAAAAATAAAGGGCCAGAAGCCATTAAGAGAAATGCAGGTAGTTTTGAAGGCCAGAAAATAACTTGTCATCAAAAAATCCTAACAGTTTCCCATGAAACCAGAATAGTGACTCGGTTATTACGTGCTAACTACTCAAATTACACAATTGTCCAAAATGGAAACAGTAGCTCTTATGATATAAGGAATGAATATGTATTACAAAGATCTTTTTCATACATGTTTGTTTCATGAGAAACTACACATACTAAATTTATTACAAATTATTGTATACAAATCTCAAAAAATGCTTATACTTACTATAAGTGTTTGACTATGTGGTGTTTCTAATCCCCATTTTAACATAAAATGAAAACAGTAACCAAGAATTTAATGTAAAAACTGAAATGAGACATATACAAAAGGCAATGAGAATGATATAGATTATCTCTGACTCACAGGGAGTTAAGTCCAAAGCACTCTTTTGAGACAAACTGGAACATGAACGGTAGATTAAAGTTGGCTGCCTCACTAATTTGCTTACTGAACACAAATATTCAAACTAACACTATTCAGCTGAACTTGAGGTCATGGAATGAGGCAGGTGAAAACAGCAAGCTAATTCCAAGAGGACTCTAGGTCCAAGGCCTACATCTCTGCTGATGTCCAGGTGTGAAGGAAGCTTCTCTGGAGCAGTCAGGAAGAGCCACAGGCTTGGCAGTGGCCCAGGCACTGCCCAAAGTCAAAATGATGATATAAAAACAAAAGGACAGATAAGCATTTTTAATTACTAATATTCTTCATGTGTGGGAAGTTACACTGCCAGGTCATCTTTATGAATGGATCATAGATTGCTTTAGCCAGTAGTTACCTTCTGTTTCTAAAGAAGAACTTGAAGTGATTCTTTTACTCTTGTGGTGGTTTTTGCATAACCACCAAAACATCCCAGAAATTTCCCATTATCTAGTAACCACTGTCCTTCCATTTCCCTATGAAGGTATTGGCAACTTTCTACAACATTTCTTATTAATCTTATTTTATTCAATATAATTTTGGACCACATTCATTCATTTTTCTCCAGATTATAGGTGAAAACATTATTAGGACTGAATATAATTTCACTTTATAAATTTATTCTATATTCTTTCATCATTCACCATTTTAGAGAATTCAAATTCATTATTTATTTTGTATATTATGTAGAATATTACAATAACATGAAAAGGCAGGTATTTTGTAATATAAGCATCACCATTGGGTCAATATCTACTAGGTATATTACTGGATCACTTGTTATCTTTTTTAGTGTCTTTCTTTTATCCTCTCTGTATTTTTGTTGTATTGTTGTTGTTTGGTAGTTGGAGCTGCATTATGTAGCCTCCAATTTGCAAAGAGCTCACAAAGACTGAGCTGCCTGCCTTCCCAGTCGTATGTCATAGGCATATACTTTACCTTGCTTTAGGATTTTTGTTTGTTTGTTTGTTTTACTAATCTCTACTAATTTTCAGTTTTCTGTAGCAAATAATAACTTAAGAATGCAAGGATTTATTTTTGGTTCACAGTTTGAGAAGGTTACTGTCTGTCATAGCTAGGAAATCATGGCAGCTGTCAGTTGGTCTACTTACATCCACAGTCAGGAAGCAGAGTGACAAGTGCAGAGTTTCCAAACATGAACGGTGCAGCCAATATTTAGATGAATTTTCCAGTGCAATTAACCAAATCTAGAAGCATAATTTCAGGTATGACCAGCAGCTTCTGTCCTGGTTAATTAGAGGTGTTGTCAAGCTAACATATATTAATTCAACATTACCATCTCTATATTACTTGTATTCTAACCAACAATGAATTTTCTCATCTCTATATCCTTTGTAGAATGGGTTACTGAATCATGTATTACTACTATTGCTGTTGAAAGTCATTTTGACTGTATTGTGAAAATGTCACATTGAGGTTGTACCTTGACATATGTTTTTTTGAATAATTGTGGTTATAAATTTTCATATATATTCATTAGCCATGTATGCCTTTTTAAAGAAGTGTCTATTCAGTCATTTAAACCATTTATTTTTTATTTTCTATAATGATTATCTTTTCCTTTTTTTCTTCCAACTCCTCCTATGTACCCTCTCCTTTGTTTGCATTAAAAATTTAATCTCCTTTTTAAAAATTGGTGAACATATATTACATATTATTTGTATTTTCATATATATATATATACAACTTGTTAAGTACATATAATGCAATTTTTATGTATGTTCTTTAGTACTGATCATGTGGTACAGAAAATCAATTGGTGTGCTCTTCCCTGGGAAGACAATTTCTCCCACTCTCAACATTTCTCAGTTGCTTGTAATTCTATGTTTAGGGTTGAGGACTCAAAGGCAATCTCTCTTCTATATTAGCATGTCACTGATGTCATATTTGTTCAATCTAAATGTAGGTGCACTTAACTGTGAGGCCTGATGGCTGTAGCTTCTCTGACATTCTTTAATTTAATTTCTTCTTTTATGCTCATTTTTCATTATCTAGTCCATATGTCAATCCCTTGTAGAGGGGCAAATTGTAACTATTTCATTATATTCTTTTTCTTTTTTTGAGAAAAGGAAAAAAAAGTTTCCACCTCCTCCCAGCCTCCCATTTCCCTTCCCCTCCTCCCACCCTTCTCCCCCTCCCCCACTCCTCTAACCATCCCTCTCCAGTCCAAAGAGCAGTCAGGGTTCCCTGCCCTGTGGAAAGAAAAAAGGTCCTACCCCCTCAGTCCATTTCTAGGAAGGTGAACATCCGAACTGGCTAGGCTCCCACAAAGCCAGAACATGAAGTAGGATGAAACCAATGCCATTGTCCTTGACTTCTCATCAGTCCTCATTGTTCGCCATGTTCAGAGAGTCCGGTTTTATCCCATGCTTTTTCAGTCACAGTCGAGCTGGCCTTGGTGAGCTCTCAATAGATCAGCCCCAGTGTCTCAGTGGGTGGGTGCATCCCTCGTGGTCCTGACTTCCTTGCTCACGTTCTCCCTCCTTCTGCTCCTCATGGGAACCTTGGGAGCTCAGTCCAGTGCTCCAGTGGGGGTCTCTTTCTCTATCTCCATCCATCACCAGATGAAGGTTCTAAGGTGATATGCAAGATATTCGTCAGTATTGCTATAGGATAGGGTCATTTCAGGTTCCCTATCCTCAGCTGCCCAAGGAACTAATTGGGGACACCGCCTTGGGCTCCTGGGAGCCACTCTAGGTTCAAGTCTCTTGCCAACCCTAAGGTGGCTCCCTTAACTAAGAATTGTGCTTCCGTGCTCCCCTTTTCAACCTTCCTTTATCCCAATCATCCTGTTTCCCCAAGTTCCCCCATCCTCCCCTTCTCGCTTTTCTTTTTTTTTTATTTTTTTTTAATTTATTTATTTATTAAGGATTTCTGCCTCCTCCCCGCCACCGCCTCCCATTTCCCTCCCCCTCCCCCGATCAAGTCACCCTCCCTCATCTGCTCGAAGAGCAATCAGGGTTCCCTGACCTGTGGGAAGCCCAAGGACCGCCCACCTCAATCCAGGTCTAGTAAGGTGAGCATCCAAACTGCTTAGGCTCCTCCAAAGCCAGTACGTGCAGTAGGATCAAAAACCCACTGCGATAGTTCTTGAGTTCCCATTCTTCCTCATTGTCCGCTATGTTCAGCTAGTCCAAATTTATCCCATGCTTTTTCAGACCCAGGCCAGCTTTTCCCTCCCCATCTCCACTTACCCCCATCACACCACACCCCCAAGATCCCAATTTTCTCCCCGGCAATTTTGTCTACTTCCCATAGCCAAGGGGATAACCATATGTTTTTCGTTGGGTTCTCCTTCTTATTTAGCTTTTTAGGTTCACCAATTGTAGACTCCGTAACCCTTATTTATGGCTAGAAAACAATTATGAGTGAGTACATCCCATGTTTATCCTTTTGGCTCTGGGATACCTCACTCAGGATAGTTTTTCTATTTCCATCCATTTGCATGCAAAATTCGAGAAGTCGTTTTTTTTCCGCAGCGTAGTACTCTAATGTGTATATATTCCACATTTCTTCATCCATTCTTCCATTGAAGGGCATCTAGGTTGTTTCCAGGTTCTGGCTATTACAAATAATACTGCTATGAACATAGTTGAAAAAATGCTTTTGTCATATGATAGGGCATCTCTTGGGTATATTCCCAAGAGTGGTATTGCTGGGTCCAGGGGTAGGTTTATCCTGAATTTCCTGAGAAGTCGAAACACTGATTTCCAACGTGGTTGCACAAGATTGCATTCCCACCAGCAATGGATGAGGTTTACACTTCCTCCATAGCCTCGTCCAGTAAAGGCTATCATTAGTGTTTTTGATTTTAGCCATTCTGACAGGTGTAAGATGATATCTCAAAGTTGTTTTGATTTGCATTTCCCTGATTGCTAAGGAGGTTGAGCATGACCTTAAGTGTCTTTTGGCCATTTGAACTTCTTCTGTTGAGAATTCTCTGTTTAGTTTAGTGCCCCATTTTTTAATTGGGTTAATTAGCATTTTAACGTCTAGTTTCCTGAGTTCTTTATATATTTTGGAGATTAGACCTTTGTCTGTTACAGGGTTGGTGAAGATCTTCTCCCAGTCAATAGGTTGCCTTTTTGTCTTAGTGACAGTGTCCTTTGCTTTACAGAAGCTTCTCAGTTTTAGTAGGTCCCATTTATTCAATGTTGCCCTTAATGTCTGTGCTGCTGGGGTTATACATAGGAAGCGATCTCCTGTGCCCATCTTTTGTAGGGTACTTCCCACTTTCTCTTCTATCAGGTTCAGTGTGTTCGGACTGATATTGAGTTCTTTGATCCATTTGGACTTGAGTTTTGTGCATGGTGATAGATATGGTTCTATTTTCATTCTTCTACAGGTTGACATCCAGTTGTGCCAGCACCATTTGTTGAAGAGGCTTTCTTTCTTCCACTGTATACTTTTAGCTCCTTTTTTGAAAATGAGGTGATCATAGGTTTGTGGGTTAATATTTGGGTCTTCTATACGATTCCATTGGTCGACTTCTCTGTTTTTATGCCAGTACCACACTGTTTTCATTACTGTAGCTCTGTAATAGAGTTTGAAGTCAGGGATGGTAATGCCTCCAGAAGATCCTTTATTGTATAGGATTGTTTTTGCTATCCTGGTTTTTTTGTTTTTCCATATAAAGTTGATTATTGTCCTCTCAAGATCTGTGAAGAATTTTGATGGGACCTTGATGGGGATTGTATTGAATCTATAAATTGCCTTTGGTAGAATTGCCATTTTTACTATGTTTATCTTCCCAATCCAAGAGTAAGGGAGGTCTTTCCACTTTCTGGTATCCTCTTCAATTTCTTTCTTCAATGCCTTAAAGTTCTTGTCAAATAGATCTTTCACTTCCTTGGTTAGAGTTACCCCAAGATATTTTATGCTGTTTGTGGCTGTCGTGAAATGTGATGCTTCTCTGATTTCCCTCTCTGCTTCTTTATCCTTTGTGTATAAGAGGGCGACTGATTTTTTGGAGTTGATCTTGTATCCTACCACATTACTAAAGGTGTTTATCAGCTGTAAAAGTTCTTTGGTGGAGTTTTGGGGGTCGCTTATGTAGACTATCATATCATCTGCAAATAACGAAAGTTTAACTTCTTCCTTTCCAATTCGAATCCCCTTGATCCCATTATGTTGTCTTGTTACTATTGCTAGAACTTCAAGCACTATATTGAAGAGGTATGGCGAGAGTGGACAGCCTTGTCGTGTTCCTGAGTTAAGCGGGTTGGCTTTGAGTTTCTCTCCATTTAATTTGATGTTAGCTGTTGGCTTGCTGTATATAGCTTTTATTATATTTAGGTATGACCCTTGTATCCCTAATCTCTCCAATACTTTTATCATAAAGGGATGTTGAATTTTGTCAAATGCTTTTTCAGCATCTAATGAAATGATCATATGTTTTTTTTCTTTCAGTTTATATATATGATGGATTATATTGATAGATTTGCGTATGTTGAACCAGCCCTGCATCTTTGGGATGGAGCCTACTTGATCATAATGGATAATTTTTGTAATGTGTTCTTGGATTTGGTTTGCCAGTATTTTGTTGAGGATTTTTGCGTCGATGTTCATGAGTGAGATTGGCCTGTAATTCTCTTTCCTGGTTGAGTCTTTGTGTGGTTTTGGTATCAGAGTGAATGTAGCTTCATAAAAGGAATTTGGCAATGACTCATCTGTTTTTTTATATTGTGAAATACATTAAGGAGTATAGGTATCAGGTCTTCTTGGAAGTTCTGGTAGAATTCTGCATTGAAACCATCTGGTCCTGGGCTTTTTTTGGTAGGGAGGTTTTTGATAACAGCTTCTAATTCTTCGCCACTAACAGGTCTATTGAGTTTGTTCACCTGGTCCTGGTTTAACTTTGGTATATGATATTTATCTAAAAAAGTGTCCATTTCTTTTACATTTTCCAGTTTTGTGGCCTACAGGCTTTTGTAGTAAGATCTAATCATTCTCTGAATTTCCTCTGTGTTTGTGGTTATGTCCCCCTTTTCATTTCTGATCTTATTAATTTGCATATTGTCTCTCTGCCGTTTGATTAGTTTGGATAGGGGTTTATCAATCTTGTTGATTTTCCCCAGGAACCAGCTTTTTGTTTCATTGATTCTTTGTATTGTTTCCTGTGTTTCTATTTTGTTGATTTCAGCCCTCAGTTTGATTATTTCCAGTCTTCTACTCCTCCTAGGTGAGTCTGCTTCTTTTTTTTCTAGAGCTTTCAGGTGGGCTGTTAAGTCTCCAATATGTGCTTTCTCTGTTTTCTTTAAGTGGGCACTTAGTGCTATGAACTTTCCCCTTAGGACTGCATTCATAGTGTCCCATAAGTTTGAGTAGGTTGTTTCTTTATTTTCATTGAATTCAAGGAAGACTTTGATTTCTTTCTTTATATCTTCCTTAATCCAACTATGGTTCAATAGTTGACTGTTCAGTTTCCATGAGTTTGTAGGCTTTCTGGAGGTAGCATTGTTGTTGAATTCTAACTTTAATCCATGGTGATCTGATAAGACACAGGTGGTTACTAATATTTTTTTTGTAATTGTGGAAGTTTGCTTTGTTACCGAGTATGTGGTCAATTTTTGAGAAGGTTCCATGAGCTGCAGAGAAGAAGGTATATTCTTTCCTATTTGGGTGGAACATTCTATAGATGTCTGTTAAGTCCAATTGATTCATTTCCTCTATTAATTCTCTAATTTCTCTGTTAGGTTTCTGTCTGATTGACCTGTCCATTGATGAGAGAGGAGTATTGAAGTCTCCTACTATTAGTATGTGTGGTTTGGTGGCTGCTTTGAGTTTTAGTAATGTTTCTTTTAGGTACGTGGGTGCTTTTATATTAGTGGCCTAGATATTCAGGATTGAGAATTCATCCTGATGAATTTTTCCTGTTATGAGTATAAAATACCCCTCTCCATCTCTTCTGATTGATTTAAGTTTGAAGTCAACTTTGTTAGAAATTAGTATGGCCACACCTGCTTGTTTCTTAGGTCCATTTGCTTGATAAGCCTTTTCCCAGCCCTTTACTCTGAGTAGGTCCTGTCTTTGTGATTGAGGTGTGTTTCTTGTAAACAGCAGAATGTTGGATCCTGTTTTCGTATCCAATCTGTTAGCCTGTGCCTTTTTATAGGTGAGTTGAGCACATTGACCTTAAGTGATATTAATGACCAGTGGTTGTTGTTGTTTTTTTTTCAAAATGCAGGAGCTTTATTAAAATCAACATATTCTCAATGTCATTAAGATTATTAAATTTATTTAGGGAAACATGCCACATTCAGTGACCTAGAGCCCACAGAGGCACACCAGAGACAGAGTACACGGAACACGGGCAGCCCCTCAGGTTGCTGAACTGAAAGGGACTATGGACGCTTCAGGAGTTAGGTACCAGAAGGCGAGAAGTCTGCACAGTGGTTGTTAACTTCGGTCATTTTTTTAGTAGTAGAGTTTGTGTGTTTCCCTTCTTTGAGTTGCGCTGGTGAAGGGTCTCTAGATGTCTGAGATATTGTGGTCATTTTTGGACTCCTTGGTTAGTGATTTCCCTTCTATTATTTTCTGTAAGGCTGGATTTGTGGCTACGTATTGTTTAAATTTGTTTTTATCCTAAAAAATTTTGTTTTCTCCATTTATAGTGAATGAAAGCTTGGCTGGGTATAGTAGTCTGGGCTTGCATCCATGGTCTCTTAGTTTTTGCAGTACATCTATCCAGGACCTTCTGGCTTTCATGGTTTCCATACAGAAGTCAAATGTAAGTCTGATAGGTTTACCTTTATAAGTAACTTGGCCTTTTTCCTTTGCGGCTCTTAATATTCTTTCTTTATTCTGTATGCTTTGTGTTTTGATTATTATATGGAAAGGGCATTTTTTTTTGATCCAGCCTATTCAGTGTTCTGTATACTTATTTAACCTTCATAGGTACATCTTTCTTTAGGTTGGGAAAGTTTTCTTCTATAATTTTATTAAATATATATTTCTGGACCGTTGAGCTGCACTTCTTCTCCTTCTTCTACTCCAATTATTCTTATGTTTGGTCTTTTTTTGTGTCCCATATTTCCTGAATGTTTTGTGATGAGAGTTTGTTAGACTTGCTGTTTTCTTTGATCAGTGCATTTATTTTCTCTATGTTATCTTCAGAATCTGAGATTCTTTCTTCTATCTCTTGTATTCTGCTTGTTATGCTTGTTTCTGTAGTCTCTATTCGTTTACCTAGATTTTCCATGTCCAGCCGGCCCCCTGTTTGTGTTTTCTTCTTTGCCTCCATTTCAGTTTTCAAGTCTTGAACTGTTTCCATTATCTGTTTGGTTGTTTTTCCTTGGTTTCCTAGGGTAGCATTCACTGATTTATTCAATTCTTCAAACTTTCTGTTATACTTCTCATCCATTTCTATAAGGGCGTTTTTTTACATGCTGTTTAAGGGCCTCTATCACTTTCATAAAGTCAGTTTTTTTCTACTTATTCTTGATTAAAGTGTTCATGTTTTCCTGTTGTGAGGTCGCTGGGTCCTGGTGGTTTCATGTTGTTTTTCAGATTGTTGGGTGAAATCTTGCATTGGTGCCTGCCCATGTCTTCATCCGAATGTTCCCCTATGGATCTTCTTTTACAGGACCCGGTCTTCTTGCCCACTGATGTGCCTTCCCAGTGATGTCACTCCCCAGTGATGTCTCTTCTGGTGCCTAGATCAGATCTCTGTGCTGCTTGGGTAGCTCATAAACAAATGGCCTACCTTGCTTGCTGCAGGCAGGCTATTGAGACAAAGGAACTACTGCCCTTCTGGTTGTCCTCCCAATTCGGATTCGGTCCCAGCGCCCAAACAGCTTAAGTCCTTTTCTTCATTCCATTCATTACATACTCTCTTACTTCTGTTGAGTATCTCCTTGGCTTTGAACATGCATTTGGATTGACCTCCTCCCTTCTATTTTGTTTTTTATTAAATGACTATGCCTTTGGAATAATATCTAAAATCCTATTCTCCAGCATTTTGCTTGGTTTTGTCGGAGTTACAGTTTTAATTGTTGGGTACTGGATGTGATTTATGTTGAATTTTACATTCATTGAAAGGGGAGTCATCTTCATAAATGGTTTGCTAGCAATTTTTATTAGAAAGACTATGTATTATCCATGATGCACTCTAGAAACTCTTCTAAAACTAGCTGACTTCATGACTATGGATTAGATTCTGAATTCTTCAGATATCTCATTGTCTCATTGGTGTGTGTGTGTGTGTATGTGTGTGTGTGTGTGTGTTCATTTTCTCACTTTTATTCACATTTCAAAAAAAGTTGAAGCACTAAAATAAAAGAACAAAGAATACAATATCTTCAAAAGAAATGGTAAAGTAGAATATTTTAACATTCTAAAGCAGCTATACTCTCATGGTTTCATTGCAAAATACATACTCCATATTGTCACACTTAAATCAGAAATTGTTCAAGCTTACTACCAGAAACCATTTTATAAAAATCATTTTCTAAATGGTTATTTGTCTTCAAACTTACACCCATTCCCATCTTTTTTTTTTCTAAGACTATGGCTGGTTAGACTGGATCAAGTGATCAACTGATATAAAAATAAAATACCTGATTGGAAAATTTCTAAGCTATCATTTTCAATATAAAATTTATACCATCATTTATAGATATAAAATTTGAATGTGCTAGTGTTCATAAGAGCTTACTTCTTAAAATAATGAGGCTAGTATCTTTTGCCTCTGTGTGTGTGTGTATGTGTGTGTGTGTGTATGTGTGTCCACATGGGGATCAAACTAGGAGATTCACAGGCAGTTGAAAATTTACAGTTAATCTTGTTTTTTTTCCTGCAATACAAAAATAATTCATTACTTTCATGTGTGTCTACTGTGTATAGTACTAAGTTTTCTTATCCTAGAATTTCCCTATGTTTTATGCTGACAATTCTTTAACAGATACAGCATGGGGAAGCCTTACCCTTTCTGCAGGGTGGATAGGAGTAGAGGGGTGGTGGAAAGGATGGAGTAGAAGGAGGGAAGGGAGTGAAAAGGGGAAAATCAATATAAAATGAGAAAATATTGTATTAAAATGTAATAAAAAATTTAAAAAGTAAAATACAAATGGAACATTTTCATATATCTGTTAATTTTTTCAAACATATAATTTTGAGACAAATCCCAGTGCCATTTTTTGGCTTCTCAGTCTGCCCCAATTGTCAGCCACATTCAGAGGGTCCAGTTTGATCCCATGCTCGTTCAGTCCCAGACCAGCTGGAATGGTGAACTCCCATTAGCTCAGGTACACTGTCTCAGTGGGTGGACGCACCCGGTCCTGACTTCTTTGCTCATATTCTCCCTCTTCTGCTCTTCAACTGGACCTTGTGATCTCAGTCCAGTGCTCCAGTGTGAGTCTATGTCTCTATCTCCACCCATCGCCAGACAAAGGTTCTCTGGTGGTATTCAAGATAGTCATCAGTCTGACTATGGGACAAGGACAGTTCAGGCATGCTCTCTGGCTTTTTGGGATCCTATTCTATTTGGATGCATACCTTCCTAAGCTTGGATGGAGGGAGGAGGGTCTTGGACTTCCAACATGGCAGGGTATACTGCCCTCCCTTAGGACTAGGGGGGGGTGAGTGGGGGAGCAGAAGGAAGAAGTGGAAATTTTAAATTGTATTATTTATAAAGTAATAAAAAATTATTAGAAGAAAAATATAATTTTGACATATACTGTTTTCTCCTGGTTTTGCAGTATGGGTTAAAACAGCCCAGGGCCAGGAGCTGTACAACTTTTACAACTTAAAAGTACAGATAATTTGATTGTTTTCCCAGAGAAATGGGCAGGCAGCCAAGCCTCACCACTAAAATTAGTCTCCAATTTAGTGTTTGATGTCATTTCACAAGGACTAGAATGAAAAATGAGACATTGGACATGTTAACTCTGAGGAAAATTATCACTTCACCTTGTATAGGGCGTCTTTATGGAATGAAATCAGAGGAGATAAATCATCTTGCCCTGTGACAGATATGCCTGTCATTTGGGCAAAGATGTCCTCCCATGAGAGGGCAGGCATTGTCTGAGTTTCCCTCTGATTATGACCGGATATATTTTATGTCTGAAAATAATGACAGAAAATTTAAAATAGATATGTACATGCAGGACACAATTCTCAAGTCGATTTCTTTTCAAGTGACATTTTAAAAGTGTATATGTAAATAGAAGGAATATGTTCGTGAACTGCATCTCTACTAGAGATAGTTACTAAGGATCATGAAAAGGATCATGCTGGCCATGAGCACTTGCTTTGTAGTCGGGATGAGCAGTACAACTAAATTCAAACGTGCAATTAAGTAAAGACCAGTTTGTTCCTCTGTTTCCATTCAGAAAAATAAACAATCATTATTTAAAAATTAATTCTTTTTTAAAAGATATTTCTATGAGTTCTACATTTATACCATAGAACCACAAACACAGTCAGCAGAATTTATCACATACTTAACCTGAAGTTCTCAATTTTGTGGGGAAAAGGCAAATGGCCCAAAATAGAACCAATCTATACCAAATTTTGGAAAACTGTAAGGGTGATTGTTTAGAACCAGTAATCACATATGTATTATTACTACAATATTATGTCCTTACATTTGAGTCTTCAAGTTTTAAATGCAATTTTAGTAATGTTTCAAGTAATAGAGATTTTTTAAATGTACATATTCACATATAATGAAAATTAATTAGACAAAACTTTCTATAAATAAATTTTTGTGACTTAGAATAAGATGTTTGATAATAGCATAATATGTAATAGAGAAAGCTTACATTTCAATGTGTTTAAAAAACAGTCAATGTCTAAAACCTGAAGGCCAACTCTAAAGCATATCTGATAATGTTTGTAAAGGTAAAATTTGTTAGATATTAACATTTTTTGACACAAAGTTAAAAGTTACATTTAACTTCAAGAAGATGACTTCAAATGTTATTGAAAATTAGATCAATTAAAAGTATGAAAATTGCTGAAAACTGAAAATTTGGTCTCATATCATGAAGTTAATACTATCTTGTAAAGTTTAAACTATTCACTTTTTCTAAAACATTGATAGTTTGATTTAAAATGTTCAGAGTCTTGTAAAATAAATCATATTCTATATTATATATATAAAAAGTACCTAAAATGTAATTCAAAAATTCTATCTTCATAAGGAGTTTCTGTGATGACCATCATCCTCTTGAAGTAACTGGTGCTTCTAGGAACAGGTGTGTCTCAATGTTGAGAAATGTCTAAGCTCTCTTTTTTATTATTAGTATTATTAATAATTTCCACCACCTCCCTTTCTCTCATTTGCCTGCCCCCTCCCCCCACTTCCCCTCCCCCTCCCTCTCCAGTCCAAAAAACAGTCGGGGTTCCCTGCCCTGTGGGAAGTCCAAGGTCCTCCCCGCTCCATCCAGGTTTAGGAAGGTGAGCATCCAAACCGACTAGGCTCCCATAAAGCCAGTACATGCTGTAGGATCAAAACCCAGTGCCATTGTCCTTGGCTTCTCAGTCAGCACTCATTGCCAGCCACATTCAGGGATTCCAGTTTGATCACATGCTGTCAAAAATGACTCACAAACTCAATGTACAATTATATCAGAATCCTGGTCTCTGATAAGGATAATATTAATGAATGACGAAGCAGAATATGCCAAAGTCTCACATGAAATTCACTTATTACCCTAATCCATGATTTCCCACTGATATTTTAATAAGGAATTGCCATGATTGAATGATTTAATGGAAACCATTCCCATTTTTGTCAGCAGTTTCAATTATGCCATAGGCTTTTGAGATTTTTTTTAAGAAAATGAAAACAAATTGAATGTATGTGGGCACTGGATGATTAAAACATACAAAATATCTATTCATGCGTGTATACATGTCACACATACATAAAAACATAAGTACATATATGGTTACAACTAAAATATAGTTGAATATTTTAATATAGAATGAGGTGAATTCAGAGTCATTTCTGATAGGATTACCGTGGGACTGAATAATGAGTATTAACATTTGTGCCTGCAAAGGTCATCATTACTTGACAGTTTTTTTTTTTTATTATTGAGAAAAGGAGAAAAAAACAAACCAAGTTTCCACCACCTCCCAGCCTCCCATTTCCCTCCCCCTCCTCCCACCCTTCTCCCCCTCGTCCCACCCTTCTCCCCCTCCCCCCACTCCTTTCCCCCTCCCTCTCCAGTCCAAAGAGCAGTCAGGGTTCCCTGCCCTGTGGTAAGTCCTAGGTCCTCCCCCCTCCGTCCATATCTAGGAAGGTGAACATCCAAACTGGCTAGGCTCCCACAAAGCCAGAACATGAAGTAGGATCAAAACCCCGTGCCATTGTCCTTGGCTTCTCAGTCAGCACTCATTGTTCGCCATGTTCAGAAAGTCCAGTTTTATCCCATGATTTTTCAGTCTCAGTCCAGCTGGCCTTGGTGAGCTCCCAATAGATCAGCTCCACTGTCTCAGTGGGTGGGTGCACCCCTCGAGGTCCCGACTTCTTTCCTCATGTTCTCCCTCCTTCTGCTCCTCATTGGGACCTTGGGAACTCAGTCCAGTGCTCCAGTGTGGGTCTCTGTCTCTATCTCCATCCATCACCAGATGAAGTTTCTATGATGATATGCAAGATATTCTTCGGTATTGCTCTAGGATAGGGTCATTTCAGGTTCCCTATCCTCAGCTGCCCAAGGAACTAACTGGGGACCTCGGCTTGGGCACCTGGGAGCCCCTCTAGGGTCAGGTCTCTTGCCAAACCTAAAGTGGCTCCCTTAACTAAGAATTGTGCTTCCGTGCTCCCCTGTCCAACCTTCCTTTATCCCAGTCCTCCTGTTTCCCCAAGGCCCCACCTCCTTCCCTTCTAACTTTTCTCTCCCGATCACCCCTTACCCCCATCCCACCCCACCCCCAAGATCCCAATTTTCTCTCCGGCAATTTTGTCTACTTCCCTTAGCCAAGAGGATAACTATGTTTTTCCTTGGGTTCACCTTCTTACTTAGCTTCTTTAGATTCACCTATTGTACAGAGCAGAGCAGCTGCCAGTTCTCACAGATGTGAGTCCGTTCTACCTTAACTAAACGTCAGAGAGTTTGAGTTTATTCTTGCATTTCAAAGTTGTTGACAATAGGCGTGGCTACAAATTAGAGATTCTGACCTAAGTTATTGTTAGTTAGTACTTTGAATATAGAGATGGATTTGTTCTCCCTTGATCAAAGTTTGAACAATTCAGGTCTGTTCATTCTCCTTCAAGGAGATTGGCAATTGGGTCCAGGGAATGGCTGCCTGCAGGTTACTTGCTCTATTCCTTATATCATGTTAAGGACGTCTGTTGCCTCCCACCTCCCTTTTTTGGAGCACGGTATGTAAGAATGTGGAAAATAAATGCAGGTAATTTTAGTATTCATTGAATTTCCCTTCCAGGGCTATTCTGTGTTTCTGTCTTTTATTTTTCTCATATCTCTGATCCTTTTGCTTAATAATTCTAATCCTCATGTTCCAGCCCTGGAGTGTGCAAACACTATCATACCAGTGTAATAAAGTGCTCAATACCTTCTAGCCACCTGATAGAAGCTAAGTAAAATTGAATACAAAGCTAGGAAATATTAAAATGTCTTCATTAACGTAGCACTTAGAAATTAAGAATATGAATATTTTTAATATAGGAAACACCAGGAACCATATTATAAAAGTTGTTTAAATATAACAATCAACATAAAAGAAAATGATTACTAAGAAGACATGCAGAGCATGCTAATAAACCATAAAATATAACCATAGCATAATGATTAGGGGTACAAAATCATTCTTTAACATTATAAAAATAGCATAATCTGACATTTTGTCTGTAGATATCTTTCACTTTTTAAAAATAATCCCACATTATGTTAAGGTATAGCTCCTTAACAAAAATGCATACAGAAAGATATATTCACTTAATTTAGAGAGAATAAGGTTATGATATTAACCGATCTAATACATCTCTTGCAAAAGAAAACTGAAATGTATGAGAATCCATTAATTTGTTAAATGATATGGATCAAAGCCTTGGATCAAATGTATTATGGTGAGATTTTTGAAGAATAATCGTGTTTGCTAAAAAAAATGCAATTAATAAGAAAGTATATATTGTATGAGTCTACTGCTTGATATTTTATCTGAAATTATTGTGTTTCACTTTCATTAAAGAGCCCACTTTTTCTGATTTCTTGACATTTTCAATTTGTTTTTTTTTAATATTCTCAAAAGTACTGTACTAGGTTATTACAATTTCCGTTGGCAGGTGGTAATCACACGTCCGATCACTGAGGTCGTTTTGCTGCTGTCAGTTCTTATTAGCTCTTAAAAATTGTTTCTTCACACATCCCTCAGTTTGTATTCCTCCACAGAAAGCCGCAATTCAAAGCTGTAACCTAATGGCTCTCCGGTGACATAGGCCAGCTTCCCAGACATAAAGTCACTCTGGAAAGTAGATATATATTTGTTAAAAATTATTAATTCAGAAAATATCTCCTCATTACTTAAATGCCAGTCAGAAACTTGGCTTCCCTAGCACAAAAGTCTGAAAAAAAATGTCATTCTACTTGTCTGGTTACTCAAAACATAAAGTAAAGAGTTTCATCAGCAAAAATCCTTGCCAATTAAGTTTAGGCATAAAATTATTTAAATTGAAGGTGGTGAATAAAAATCACTCATAGAGAACTTCCCTTTCCTACCAGGCAGGAAGGAGAGCCCACAGAAAGGTAAAAAAAGTGTTTGTTCATACAGGCCAAATGTTTGTATGTGCCTGATGTCATGACAACGCTAAATTTTTCAGCTTCTCTTCAAGCTTTCTCTGATTTTTACACCTTTAGAAAGTGAATCAAAGACTTGAATACTTCTTTGTGTTTCTGCTTCAGCACTGACCTTTCCATAGTAAATTTCACTCTCTATATGAAGCAGAGTATAGCTAGAGTGTTTTTACAGTCTATATAATGAATGCTACCTTGAACTAGCTTGGGATAAACAGAGTTTTCTATTTTAAAGAAAAAAAAAGAGGCATGTCTTATAACAGAATCTTGAAGGTGCTTGTTAAAAACAAACAAGAAAACAAAGCACATAGAACACGCTAAAGAACACAGGAGGTGAGACATTTCTTTACTATTTTGATTTCCATGTTGGCTCCTAACAAAATACTTTTGTTAATATTATAAAAGCAAACTAAAATCACAATCTACAAAATTATCATAATCACAGGAGACATTTTTATGCTTGTTTTTTCCCTTGTTTTATTGATTCTGTTTTTCTTTTCTTTGTTGAAAACATTAAATGTCCAGGATCTGGTGCCAGAGTAGTCTCAGATCAAAGATTTTCCCAGTATTTCCATTTGAATGTAGGCCCATGGTCTGTGAACTAAGCACACCTTATTCTAGTTATGAACTTGTGCCCAGAGAAATGATCCATCCCTTGAACATAGAAAATCCAGAGAAATGAGACCAATTTTTAATGAAGTTCCTCTTGCTAAAAAAAATTAGGAATCTGAAAATTTCCTTAAAAAATAAGAACATAAAGGATAGAGAATCAGAGAGGGAAATCAGAGAAACTTCACCTTTCATGATAGCCACAAATAGCATAAAGTATCTTGGGGTTACACTAACCAAGAAAGTGAAAGATCTATTTGACAAGAACTTTAAGGCTTTGAAGAAAGAAATTGAAGCAGACACCAGAAAATGGAAGGATCTCCCATGCTCTTGGATGGGTAGGATCAACATAGTTAAAATGGCAATTCTACCAAAGGCAATCTACAAATTCAACGCAATCCCTATCAAAATCCCATCAAAATTCTTCACAGACCTTGAGAGGACAATAATCAACTTTATATGGAAAAACAAAATACCCAGGATAGCCAAAATAATCCTATACAATAAAGGAACTTCTGGAGGCATTACCATCCCTGACTTCAGACTCTATTACAGAGCTACAGTAATGAAAACAGCTTAGTATTGGCATAAAAACAGAGACGTTGACCAATGGAATCGAATCGAAGACCTGGATATTAACCCACAAACCTATGAACACCTGATTTTCAACAAGAAAGCTAAAAGTACATAATGAAAGAAAGAAAGCATCTTCAACAAATGGTGCTGGCATAACTGGATATCAACCTGTAGAAGAATAAAAATAGATCCATATCTATCACCATGCACAAAACTCAAGTCCAAATGGATTAAAGACCTCAATATAAAACTGATTATATTTATATATCTGTTTATAAATATATTTATATAGCTGTTAGTACTAGGAGCACAGAACACAGCTTTCTTGGAGGACATGACCATGACCAGGATTATGCATTTATTTTTGCCCTCCTTCAACTTTGAGTTCCAACAGATTGGCGCCAACTTAAAAACCTAAGAGAGCTTAATTCTAGACACAAAAATACAGTGTTTAACACAGCTGTTTGCTGTTTGCTGGCAGCATGCTACAGCTCCTTTAAGAGAGGTTTTCCTGATTCAGCCTTAGCAGGAAAAAAGTCATGTTGTTTTGAAATGCCAGCTTCCTGGGCAGACCTGCCAGTGCAAACTCTGACTCTTTCAAAGGCAGGAAGTCTGGCTACAAAGGATTTGAAAAGGGTGGTGTGTGTGAGCAGCCCAGCCATGCTGTACTAGGTGGGCAAGCAGAAAGTACCATATTTACCATAGTAATGGTGCAGCTTAAGTTTTAAGTAGTGTTTAACATTTTTAACATTTTAAAATATGCTTATAGACAGTAAAGCATTACAGATAAGCAATATAGACAAATCCAGTTGTGTCATAGTTTTAGATAAATATACATAGGCTTTGGAGAGAGAAAAACGTGTGTACAGTGTTATAAAAAGAAGTAAATGGGTTTTTAAAAAGGTACAGGCATAGATTAAAAAGAGTAAAGAAAAATAAGTTTCTGTATGGTTATTTTGGGTGTAAGCTAGCTGGGTGGCTAGGAAGAACAAGCGGCCTCCTTCCAACAGAGTTACTTGTAGTTTTATTTATTTTCTAATGTTTAAGCAATCTGAATATTTCTATCTTCTTGACTTTGTCACTCTCAGAGTCCACTCGCTCTCCCTATCCCGTCTTCTCTCTCCCTCATGCTTTTCTCCTTTCTTACAGTAATACACACCTGAGTTTGTACCATGATTTTTACTGACTTAGGAAAAAAAAACCTGAAACCAAGAATAATATTTCCAGTTCAAAATTTAGTTTTAGATCTAATTATCCAGTATGATTCTTATTAATATACCCAACTAAACACTTTCTGGATTTTCTAGCTTTAATGTGGACCTAGAATTTAATACAGTAAAGTCTGTCAGATAATTATTCTTGAAATTGCTTGTACTAGGTGACATGTAGTAAGAACTTAGTAAATATGTCAACATTACAACATTTGAATTAATATTGCTTATAATTCTGGTCCTATATTTGATATTAAGCCTGTACTCCTGTCTTATTCTCATTTCCAGTTTTATACTTCTCCCTCTTGCTGCCCACATCCAGACGACTTTCTGATACCCTCCTTGAACAGAGATTATTCAGGATCCATGGCCCTCGGTGCTCTATAAAGCTACATCATTTGTAACATTTGCTTGCCCAACATAATTAACTCTAATATGCAAAAATTTTAATTAGCCATTTTTCTGCCTTCATCTATGCTGTTCAACAACATATATGACAATCTTCTGTAAATCTTCAAAATTCTAGAATTCTGTCTTACATTTGTTTATTATCATAGACTCTAATGCAACCTCTCTGGTATAGTGTCATTTTCTCTCCCCTGGACTGCCATAATTGAATCAGACAGATCAGGAATAGTTTTCTTAATTTTATTTTTTATTTTCTCATGTATTTAACGATTATAAAGTGATTATATCAGTCAGCATTTAAATCTGCACATTACATAAAACCCACATTAAATAAGCCCTCTGAAATTGTGCCTCAGACTATAATCAGACAGCATACTAGTTAGCTTCTTTCTAACTTCCCAGTTCCACAAGGCTGATCTGCCTGTTACTGCCATGTTGAACATTTGTACAGGCCCTTTATTTCTGCCAAGCATATGCCTCACTCTGGTTACAAGTGTGTGGAATATAATAAATATTTACTTCAAGATAACTCAATAAACATTTTTGCTAGTTTCATAGATGAAAATATTCATATTTTATTGAAAATGTATCATCCTCAAACATAATAAATTTTATAATAAAAAGCAGCCCAAAGAGAATCTGTGAGAATCAAAATACATCATTTTCAAATAAATTCCACACTAATACTTAGTATGCATAATACTGTAAAGTTTAAAATATTGTTTTAATTAGAAATAAATTTGATGTAGTAGAAAATTATATACTCATACTTACAATGTTAAAAATAAAATGGACATGAGTGTGACACAACACTTGAAAGAAAGATCTGAGAGAGAAATAACATGCTTTTTGATAACTATACAAGAATTTGTGTTGTTCTGAAGAACAAATTATTCTTTATTACATTTAACAAACATCACATCATATGGTGTACAAGTAAATTAAGCCCTAAAAGTAGAAGCCATTGAGGTCATTCTCTGCAAGACAATAAAAGTAGATAAAATTATAAAAATTTAAAAAACACATTTAATAATTTAAGTCTTTCCAATCAAGCTAGATTTCTTCCATAATATAAAAGCCTTCTGATGAAATCAGTGTGCTCCAACACCGATATGTAAGAAAAATCCTATGAAGATTATAACACATCAAAAGTCATTAGTTATTTTCCTCTCATGCTTTCTTTTAAACATCTCCTAGAACTAAAATTTATCTTCTCAGTTTAGCTGAAATTTCCTTTGAGTAATAGAATGGACCGCACATTGACTCCTAAGCAGAACAGACCTATTGTCCTCTTTTGGTGGCTAGACTAAGACGAACATGTACATTCCTTCACTGTTAAAAATTAGACAGTGAGAACCACTCTTAAAACTTGTCCTTTCTTAATGTTGGTTGTCTGTGGAGTGACAAAATGCTACTTCACTAACACACACACACACACACACACACCTATAAAATGTTTATTATCCCGATAGCACTATTTCAGCCTGGGTAAATTTCACTCTCATGAGTATATTCTTTAATGCCTTCCACTTTGTTATTCTTTGGTATTTATTTATTTAAGGATCATTTTTCTCCTGATAAAGACAGAAGTATGTCTAACATAGAAATTCACACATGTCAGACATATCCCTACATGACAAGTCCCAGAGAACTTCCACTGAAAGAATCTATGTTGGTAGAATCTACAGTCTCTCAATTCATGCTGTATATGTCTGCCATATTTGACACCAATGCTGCTCTGTTTCCTCTTCTTTCACTCTTATACAGAGTCTCATTGGAAAACCTGTGGTAGGAGTTGCTTTGTAGTGATGACTGTAGAGGAATGCCGACAACTGCAAGGAGTTACTTATAATTTTAGCATTTGTATAACTGAACCCAGTAACTCTTACCATTACAGAATTCTTACAACTACAGGCTTTAACTATACTCTTGGAACCTAAGTATTATTTCCTAGTCAGTTTGTTATTAAAACTTAATAGGTTACTTGTGGGTCAATACTTCTGTAATCTAAGAGAAGGGAACAATATCTCTGATATAGATGTATAGCCCCTCCAAAGCTATTTTATTCTCAATTCCCTGAAGAAGCATTTATTCTAATCACTGTCAAATCTCTCTTTCTATCTTGAGAATGAGGCAGTCATCAGGTTTGCTATTGTGTCTGTGCTCCCATCAGAGACAGACCTAATTTGCCGCTGTATCATGTAAGACAATGTGCTGTTACCTCAGCCCACTGCCAACCAACAGTTCCCAGTTTTATAGACTCTTCATTAATATGTTCATTTCCTATGACTGTAAAAGTCCCAGGATTATGAAATATTGTTACATATTTCAAAAATTACAAATAAGAATCATAAGAGCTATGAGATAAGAGTATCAATGAAACCTGACTCATTAATTCATGATATTAGGAAAGTCCTTTTCACTTTATTTAATTTAGATCATTTTGTTGAGTCAAGAAAAATGGTAAAGCCTACAGCATTTGAGATGCTGAGATAGTAGAAAATCCAAGGCTAATCTGGGCTATAAAAAAAGTTCCATCCCCAATAACCTTAACATTTATGAAATGTCTCAATGAAACCCATCTATTTTAATTTATACAATTTTTTCTTTCTGTGTTTCTTTCTTTTTTGAGGTTGTAATCCTTTAATTAGATACTTTTGTGTTTGAATCTCTATTCTATTCAATGTATGAGTCCAACATCTTGGTTGTAACTTCTCATGTTCTTTAATTGAACACAAGTATATCTTTTTTTTATTAAAAATCTCCGCCTCCTCCCTGCCTCCCTTTTCCCTCTCCCTCCCCCCACACTCCTCTCCCCTCCCCCTCCCTCTCCAGTATGGACTGAGCTCCCAAGGTCCAAATGAGGAGCAGAAGGAGGGAGAACATGAGCAAGGAAGTCAGGACCGCGAGCCCACTGAGACGGTGGGACTGAGCTCACCATGGCCAGCTGGACTGGGACTGAAAAAGCATGGGATAAAAACATACTCTCTGAACATGGCAGACAATGAGGGCTGCTGAGAAGCCAAGGACAATGGCACTGGGTTTTGAGGTGCTCCTTGATTTATTTCCCACAAGTACCTAGAGCTACTAATTTTTTAAAAAGTCTTATTTTATTTTTTATTTTTATTTTTACTGAGCTATATATTTTTCTCTGTACCCCTCCCTTACTCTCGCCCTTTTACCCCCTCCCTAGGTCCCCATGCTTCCAATTTACAAAGGGGATCTTGTCGTTTTTTACTTCCCATGTTGAATAGATCCATGTATGTCTTTATTAGGGTCCTTTTTGTTGTCTTGGTTCTATAGGATTGTGAATGATACGCTTGGTTTTTTTTTTTTTTGTTTGTTTGTTTTATGTCTAAAAACCACTTATGAATG
This sequence comes from Microtus pennsylvanicus, assembly GCF_037038515.1. Lineage (NCBI taxonomy): Eukaryota > Metazoa > Chordata > Mammalia > Rodentia > Cricetidae > Microtus > Microtus pennsylvanicus. The sequence goes on along the minus strand of NC_134588.1, from coordinate 40,871,531 downwards.
AGTACATATGATATTTATCTTTCTGGGTCTGGGTTACCTCACTCAATATGGTGCTTTCTAGATGAATTAATTTGCCTGCAGATTTCAAGATGGCTCATCCATTAAAGGCTAGGCTCACAACCAAAAATATAATGTGTAATTTCTAAGTACATGTAATTATTAATTATACCAAGTAATAATCACAATGAAAGGTGATTTTGTGTCATCTGTCCTCATTGTCCTGTTGATACTACTGTACATGGATATCACAAAAGTGTATTACAATTTAAATGAGTTTGTGTTATTGATAAGCAATTGATGATGTACTTGTTGTATCACTTATAAAAAGTCAAGATAGGTGCCTGGTTCTGAAGTTAGTAATTAGAGCACATACCGTGATAAACATGAATTCAGTATATTTTTGTTAAATATACACATTATTAATGCTGGGAAAATAATATTATAATAAAATGTATGCGGAAAACCTTTATTTTTATTTGTTAACTTTATAATATATGCTGTGTGTTTATTCTTAGAACAGCAAGTGAAAACAGGTATGAGCATAGTAATAGAGAGTGAAGAGAAAAGGTGACAATATTTACTCAAAAAAACAAGAAGCTGCTGAACTACAGAAGAGCATTGATTCTGCACCAGTTTCTTTTTATTGTTGTCTAACCAAATATATTTGTGTGTGTGTGTGTGTGTGTGTGTGTGTGTGTGTGTGTGTGTGTGTGTACAGGTAGGTACCATGGCATATGTGTGTAGTTGTTGTTTTTAATCTTTGCTTTTTGACTCTTTGTTCTTTGCTCTTTAAGGGGGTGGGCACCACCCAAATAAATCACGCAAGGACTCATATTCTGACTTATGGCTGCCCAGCCTTTGTTGGGCTTGTTTCTAGCCAGTTTTTCTTAAATTATGATATATATCTTTTGCCTTTGAGTTTTTACCTTTCTCTATTTCTCTATTGTTGGGCTTTGACTAACTCAAGAGAATGTACTCACAAACTGAAAATAAAAAATTGATCCTTAATAAAAAAAAAACTTGTTCCTTAACATTGCTGTCTTTAAAAAAATTACTAAATCAATCCAGAATTTAACTGTTACTGAAGAGAATACTTGTTCTTCCCTATCCCCTTCTCTCTATGCGAGCACGTGGATCCCCAGTCTTTATTAAGTATCAATACCTTCACATTTTCCATAGTGCTTAGTATCTACTAAAATAATTTGAAAATTAACCCACAGTTTCTTGTTTTTTTAATTATTTCCTTTATATTTTTAAAATCATAATTATATAATTCTCCCACCATTTATTTCCTTTCGCCCAAGCCTCTCATTCCTTCATGCTTTTTTCAAATATGTGGCCTCTCTCTTTTATAAATTATTGTTACATATATTTGTATGCATGTATATGTATATATATATGCACATGGATATGCATTCCTAAATATAACTTGCTCAGTCTGTATAATGTTGCTGATGTGTATGTGTTTTCAGGGCTGGTTATTTGGTATTGGATAAACAATTGGTGGGCTGCTCCATGGGGAAGACTATTTCTTCTGCCCTCAGCATTATTTAGTTGCCTATAGTTCTATGTGTAGAAAAGAGCTTGTGGTCTTTCTGCTGTTCCGTGTGGCATGTCTATTGTTGTCATTGTTGTGCTCCTGTTTTGACAGTCATGTGGGCAAGAGTTCTTGTGTAGAGCTCCTAACATTGCTAGGAGCTGATTCCTACAGCAAACTTCCTGAAAAACTCATGTTTCTATTAGTGCTTGCTGAATCAACTTTTGGAAAAATCATTTTCTACACTTACCCCATTCTACACTCATCAAAATGTTAGCAAGTCAAGCGATGAAATAGATTAAAAGAGAGCTACCAATTTAAATTTTCCAAACTTGGTCTTAAACAGCCACCAAGATAAAAATTAGCATTTGGAATTGCTTTTCCTATTAGGGTTGAGAAAACTTAGCATGTGAGACTAATTGGTCAGTTTGAAACAAAAGACACAATTTTCTCAATTGGCCTGCCAGAGGCACATGAGACTAGAATACAATAGAAATAATAGAATAATTTAAAAGTCAAATTTGTGAAAAAATATTGTTGAGAAATTTTTTGCTGTTGTTTGTTTATTTGTTGTTTTTACAAAATTTAGAAGAATAAAATGTTTCTGATGAAAAGGGTAGTTACAACAGTATGGAAGAATATCAATCAATTCACTGTATCCATAGAAACATTCACAGGATGTAGAAGTGTTGAAGACATTGGGATAGGATTTCAGTTGCCCCATTTTTTTGGATTGAGGTGTGTGGAAAGTGAAAGGGGAACAACAAAAACAAAACCATCAGGAGGATATTTACCGCATGCAACTTCAAAAGTCTCGGGGAAATCTTGGGGAACCTTCCGAAAACTTTGTCACTGTAACAATTAGCAATAAATATACTTATGGAGAGTAGAAGAGGGGATTATCAAAAATAGGCAAGTTTTCTAAATAAATATATATTTTTTGCTCAAGTATTATAACATTTTTTTCTACCCACTTATCTTGAAAGGCATGTATTCTGGTTCTTCATTGTTGTGACTAGTGCAGCAATCAGACTAGTGTGCAGTATCTCTGTAACTATGCTGATTAGCAACTCTCAATAAAAGCCCAAGAATGGGAGGTGGATTGGATCTTGTTTGGGTGCATTTTGAGGATCCTGCACTGATTTCCAAGGTACTAGAGAGTTTCTGTTCTGACCAGCAGTATATTTATTTTGTTTCTCACCAGATTCTCACTTGTAGTCACTGACCTTTCTTGACTTGATAAAAATCATTCTGACTGAGAAGAGATGGAAATTCGAAGCAGTTTCCATTTGCATTTCAATGATGAGTAAAGATGCTGAGCACTTGTTTAAATGTTTATTTGTTATTGTGTTTTGACATTTGAGTACTGTTAGTTTAATTAATGATTTTTTTGACATTTAATGTTTTGGATGTTTATATATTAATATTTAGTTTGATATAGAGTTGAAAAAATTTTTCCTGTTCTATTGACTCTCTTCTCTCTGATGTCTGTTGTCATTACTGCGTAGGGATTTGTAATTTTTTTAAATATCATTTTCATGTCCACCAACAGATGTAAAGACAAAAATATTGTAAATAATACATATAATTTAAAATTTTACCTATAGAGGAATAAATTTTTGCCATTTCTTAGGAAAATGGATGTAGTCAGAGATTGTTAAAAGACATGAAACAGATCTAAAAGACAAATGCTATATGTTTTCTTCTATATGCTGACTTAGATGTGTGTATGTCTGTGTGTGTGTGTGTGTGTGTGTGTGCTTGTCTATCTTTTAAGTAGGTAGAAATGGAAATATTAAAGGTGAGAAACATATTTGAAGGGTGGCGACATGAATAATTAAAGTAGAAAATATTTGGGCACATGTGACAGGAAAGCAGAGGTGGGACTGTATTTGACAGAAAAAGAATTAGTAAAAATACGGCAACGGGGATAAGGAGGACAGAATGGCAAGGGGATGGGTAAAGTAAAGTATAATCATTATCGTGAAAATTCCATATGAAAGCCTACTATTTTGTAAAGAAAATGCAAAAGTATTTAAAAATAGGATATTTGTGTAATCATTAAAAAGCAAGCAAATGTATGCTCAAAGTTTATACATACCCGATAATGTGTGAATTTCTTAAGGTGTATTAGTAAACTAGCGGCTCGCTTTAGGGAATGTGTTAGGAAGCTTACAGCTTACTGAAGGGTATAAATTTGGATGAAGAAAGTGCTATGCATTTTCTAACTATGAAATTTATGTTGCATACTTTCTTGTTTTCCTCATGTGTAACACAAAACAAAGTGATACATAGTTGCCCTCATTTGACTCTGAAGAACTTGGGTGTGTTGATTTGGATTTTTTTTTTTAATTGAGAAAAGGAAGAAAAAAAAAAAACAAGTTTCCACCTCCTCCCAGCCTCCCATTTCCTTCCCCCTCCTCCCACCCTTCTCCCCCTCCTCCCACCATTCTCCCCTTTCTCCCACTCCTCTCCCCCTCCCTCTCCAGTCCAAAGAGTCAGGGTTCCCTGCCCTGTGGTAAGTCCTAGGTCCTCCCCCCTCTGTCCATATCTAGGAAGGTGAACATCCAAACTGGCTAGGCTCCCACAAAGCCAGCACATTGCGTAGGATCAAACCCCCGTGCCATTTTTTTTAATAGATTCTTTTTTTTCCCAATTGTCATACTAGACTTGGCCAAGGAAAAATACTTATATGAATTAAGAGGCAAAAAAATCAAAAAGGAACATTCATTTTTCCTGTATAGAATTCCCACATAGACAAAAGAGTTAGAAGAGCTCACTGCATCATTTCAAATACCTAGGGATCAACCTTTGAGGCTGTTCCATACACAGACAACTAGTGTGATTGACGTGTAGGTGCTTCAAGCACTGCAGCAGGTCCCAAGCCAGGAATGCAGAACTTCTGAATGAGATACCTGATAGCATTCTGGAAATTTACATAGATACCATATTCTTTATGTCCAGTCTTTGCATTAAGCACAGTAAGCACTGAAAAAATGCATACATATTAACCCATTGTCATAGTCCTTAAATGTAATTATTTATTTTCCGGCTTATTATAATAGATTCCAGTAAAACATTTGACATCATGTGCACAATGAATTTACATGAATGGAGTAAGAAACCGACGTTTGGGCTAAATATCAATGAAGAGGAATTAGCACAATGAAATATTGAGCTAATCCACCTAGAGTTTCCTTTGAATATTTTTTAAAATATAATGCTGTAAATATAGGGTAAAACACTGTGAAATATAGTGGAGAAAATGCAGGGCATAATTTTCACTCAGAAACACCTAGCTTTTAGCCAAGGTTTAGAGCACCCAACATCAGTTGCATGGAACAACTTGACTGAGTACTCATAACATTCAGTGCCTTTCCTTTCCATAAAGATCAGTGCACAAATGTAAAGCCAGATTCTTAAATGTCTCCAGCAAATTAAGAAGGAAAAAACTACAAAAAAATATCAAGAGAATATGAAGAGATTTAGACTAGATAAGGCAGTTAATATCTTTCATATAAAGTTGATTATTGTCCTCTCAAGATCTGTGAAGAATTTTGATGGGACCTTGATGGGGATTGCATTGAATCTATAAATTGCCTTTGGTAGAATTGCCATTTTTACTATGTTGATCCTCCCAATCCAAGAGCAAGGGAGATCCTTCCATTTTCTGGTATCCTATTCAATTTCTTTCTTCAATGCCTTAAAGTTCTTGTCAAATAGATCTTTCACTTCCTTGATTAGAGTTACCCCAAGATATTTTATGCTGTTTGTGGCTATCGTGAAAGGTGATGCTTCTCTGATTTCCCTCTCTGCTTCCATATCCTTTGTGTATAGGAGGGTGACTGATTTTTTGGAGTTGATCTTGTATCCTGCCACATTACTAAAGGTGTTTATCAGATGTAGGAGTTCTTTGGTGGAATTTTTGGGGTCGCTTATGTAGACTATCATATCATCTGCAAATAACGAAAGTTTAACTTCTTCCTTTCCAATTCGAATCCCCTTGATCCCCTTATGTTGTCTTATTGCTATTGCTAAAATTTCAAGCACTAAATTGAAGAGGTATGGAGAGAGTGGAGAGCCCAAGTCAGGACCATGAGGGGTGCACCCACCCACTGAGACAGTGGGGCTGATCTATTGGGAGCTCACAAAGGCCAGCTGGACTGTGACTGAAAAAGCATGGGATAAAACCGGACTCTTTGAACATGGCTGACAATGAGGGCTGATGAGAAGCCAAGGAAAATGGCATGGGGTTTTGATCCTACTTCATGTTCTGGCTTTGTGGGAGCCTAGCCAGTATGGATGTTCACCTTCCTAGACCTGGATGGAGGGAGGAGGACCTTGGACTTTCCACAGGGCAGGGAACCCTGACTGCTCTTCGGACTGGAGAAAGAGGGGGAGAGGAGTGGGGGGAGGAGGAGAAGAGTGGGAAGAGGCAGAGGGAAATGGGAGGCTGGGAGGAGGCAGAAATTTCTTTTTTTTTTTTCTTTCAATAAAAAAAATAGCTTAAAAAAATCTTTCACCACCTAATGCCCATATTGACTATTAAGCAACAGTAATCAAAATAATATAGTACTGTTGTTAAATCTGAAAGGTAGGCATAAGTGACTATAAAAAAATAATAAAGTACAAGGCGAGGACTTAAGTATTGAAAACACATTAAAGATAAAAAATGCTCAAAGGAAAATGAAATCATAATTATTATCATTAGTTAATAAGGGATGGCAAAATTAAATCACTAGGAAATACTGCTTTTATCTAATGATATAGTTACATTTAGAAACCACTTAAACCAAATTTCTACAAAACTATGAAGCTATATTGTTTTGTTCTCTGTAGATTAGGCACAATACAATTATACTATTAAAATGTGTTTTTAGATAAATACAGTTCACCAGCCAAGGAGTTTGTAATTATAATGAGGATTAGGGTTATTGATATAATGAGTATTTTCCTTGTCCTCCAAACGATCTATGCCAGTCTGTGAGGCTGAAATACAAAGGAATTTTATTAACATTTCATACGCTCTGAAAAACTAGAAGAGTGATGACTACAGGCATGTTTTCAATCACACCCACAGAGCCATAGAAGGTGACAGCAGTGCCATATGTTATGGAGAACACCAAGAATCTCTTGTATGAACATGACATTGCTATCCCCACTACAGGGAAGACTAAATTCTTACACAAATTTTATTGTGTGGTTTTTGTGTACAGTGAACAGGAGGTCTTTCCCAGGGCCATTTCCAGGTCTTAGACACACATTTATTTTATTCATAAACTTTTCTGCTAACATAATAATGTGTCTATACATTATTTTGCAGTTTTGTGTAGCAAAAAAGCATATCACTACTTCAAACTGTGGAGTACGTTATATTGATTATTGAATATAAATGTTCTTAATCTGAAAAATAATTTTAATCTTGATTCTGGGCTCTGTTAGAGACTTCTGAGCTGTAAACCATTAATTCACCTGAATTGTCACCAGGAACTTTCTATCATTAGGGGCCCTAAGCATTTATCAAATCAAAATCTTTTATATGACATCAGGCTTAACCACATAGACCCACAAGTTAGTGCCATCAGCAAATACCTCAGACATTAAAGGGACATATCAAGGTGATACTTGTGTTTCTTGTCAAAATTATAGACATACAGCAAATCCCATTTTGTCTAGCAAATCAGTAAAGAAATATATATTACAACTGTGATCTCAAGCTGTGCTTTTGCAGTAAATGTATAGTGCAGGAAGATCAATGTATCAGGAGATGACTACAAAATGAGCAGGTAGTTTATTATTGTTAAAATTCCCAAGAGGAAGCATTTCATACCATAATCTCCACACAGAAGTAAAAAGATTAATCAACATGAAAACAGAGAAAAAATAGAAATTGTAAAAAAATAACTATGATGATATGGTGAAAGGAGATAAGTGGGTTTTAAGATTGAAGGATTTCTACACCATTAAGGGCAATGGGGCTTTTCTTAGTTGTTTAACATCTGGTCCTGTGCTGACTGGGGCAGGAATAACATACTAAAGACTTTGAGAGCACAATGCAGAAATGTAGAATATGAACTCTGACTGGTTTGAGATATATCAACCTTTATTCTTTGGGGAGGCCTCCTCCCAAGAACATTGTGTGTTGAACCGAAAATGAGAGACAGTAACACAACACAGTAGGTTTATGAATGACTTATCCAGCAGATGGTCGATGGCATGTTTAAAGAGTTACTACTGTATAGCTCTTTCCTTTTTACTGAAACATTGTCTCATAGTGGAGAAAGTAGAATCAGGAAACTTATAAAAAACACAGAACACTGATGGGGTCCTCCAAAAGGTTACTTATCTTCAACTGCTATATAGAGAAAAGAGACTCTTTTTGTTATAGCTTTCAGAAGAGTTTGTAATTTAAATTTAATGAATAATCACCCACCTTATGAGGGGTGACCCCGCAATTGTATCATACAGTTTCTAGATATACCTGTGCTTCCGGAAGTAACCACAATACGCTATTGGTTCACCAACCTGGACTTAGATGAAACCTCAGACTTGGGCTGTTAGTACCTATGGGAAATGAACAGGTATTTCTATGTGTGTCCAATGCACAATGGCACAGAAGAATCCAATATAAGATAATGAAGCATGATGTATATATCTTCATATGCCAAAACTGGATATGAATCTGGGTCTTCTCTTTTTAGGCAATCCAAACATGGCTCTAAAAACTCTTGTGGAGGGAAATCCCATAGTACTTCTTTTCGAGAGTTGCTCCTGGTTGTTACTTAAGTAGAAAAAAAGATATTAGCTGTTATAGTATTAAAAGAAACCATGCAAGCTGCCACGAGAGAAAAACAATCAATGGTCATATCAAGCCATAATGCTTATGAACCCTAAGGACTCTTAAATGCGCAGTAGTGACTCAGCTTGATATGACCATTGAAAGCAATCAATAGTCTTATCCAGTTGTGATTACTAAGAAATGCAGCAATGTCCTCTGAAAAGAACAAGAGTCGCTTTTAAATGCTTGTTGTATCCAACAACCACATGATTGGATTTAAGGTTCACACTGTAGGAGTAACTCATTCTTGTCCCTTTATCCATGGTTGATCAGAAGATAGAAGTTAGAGGAGTATTCACTACTGCCAGTTTCTTAAACCAATATAATACCTGCATCCAACATTCATTTCCTTAAAGCCACACATCTGAAATATACTCTTAAAGCTATCCATCTGAAATTTATCTCTGTACACTTTAAAAAACATAACTAGCATGACTATAAGTTTGACTATTACAAATGACTATTAATTTTCAATTTTTAATTATACATTATAATTTTTTTGTGGTTTTTCGAGACAGGGTTTCTCTGTGGTTTTGGAGCCTGTCATATACATTATAATTTTTAAATAAACTGTATAAACATAATACCTTAAACAAGAGGAGACATATACATATACACAGTGTAACAAAATTGGCCTTAAATCTGTATCAATAGACCAAGATTCATACAAATTCAAAGTTTTCATCTATATATCAACCCATAATCTTAAAAATTTAACACAATAAAGTGTTTAAATTTTATTTAAAAATAAACATTAAATAAAATTATATAAGAGATCTATGAATTTACCAGTATGTTGGTTATTTCTTCTTTTAGAAAAATAAAATTCAGATATTTGGCAAAGGTAATTATATAAACCTGGTCAGTCTTCATCATCAACTTAGACCATGAAACCCAACAAGTTCAACAGAACAGCCATATGCGGGATGCCCATGCATCCATCAGCATTGTCAGGGCATAAATTTTAATAAATTTCAATTATATAAACATATGGTCAGGGAGGACTTGCATGAAACACATTTACAGGTTTACAAAATGAATGACAAGAGGGTCTAATAAAGGAATACATTGTAAAGGACTTAGCAACAATCAGAATACATTTGAATGATAAGTTCCCAAGGTAATGTTCCAGGTCAGTAAATGGGAAACTCTTTTTTTATTGATTTTTATTGAGCTCTACATTTTTCTCTGCTCCCATCCCTGCCTCTTCCTTCTCCTTCAACCCTGTCCCAAGGTCCCCATGCTCCTGATTTACTGAGGAGATCTTGCCTTTTTCTACTTCTTGTGTAGATTAGATCTATGCATGTCTTCACTCTTAACAATCATTGGAACTCTGGGACATGAGTACGTAGTGAATTCCAGGGCAGCCAAGATGACATAGTACAGCTTCTCTAAAACAAACAAACAAACAAACAAAAAAACAAACTAACAAGTTTCTAGCTCTTTCCAAGTGTCTTTCCCATTAGAACAAAACAAATAAGCCAGGGAAAATCTTATTTTCCCTAAGTTACTACTTTTTACTTACTTTGTGGTTATGTCTACTAGAAGGCATCAGTGCTGACTTAAATTGAACTCTGCTTACTCTGATTAATCTCCTGCTATAACAATATTCAGCTAGGAGATAGAAGTACTGCAGTTTGTGGACTTGTCTAGCAGTTGGGAAGATGGTATTTAAGATGATATGGACAAATGGTCTCATCATCTTATAGAATGGCTTAAAATCTTTACAAAAAGGTGGGCATGTTCCAATGTAGAAAAAGAGTCTTCATTAATGAACTTCATACTTGCTTTAGGAAATAATAAATTGGCCAGACTGAAGAGAGACATAGATTTCAAATAAGAATACACTTAAATATTAGAAAAATCCTAGCTGTTTTTAAACTGATGATAACTTTCAATTTAAAAAATACTATAATAGGAAAGTTACTGTATTAGTCCCTGTTCTATAAACTCACTGCACTTATGGAATAAAAAGAATGAATATCTCTCTGTCTCTGTCTCTCTTTCTCTCACTCTCCCTCCACACACACATATACACACATACATAATTGGAATTTATTGGAATGACTTAAAGACTGCAGTCCAACAATGGCTGGCTGTGAATAAAAAGTCCAGTAATCCATTAGTCTTTTGTATATTCTAGAATCCTTTTTGGAATCCAGAAGAAATAAACTCCAATGCCAGTGAAGAAAATGGATGTCCTGACAAGGCCAGTGCAAGCTGTTGAAGAACAGTCCTTTCTTTTTCCCATTGTCCTTCAAGCAGAAGGCGTGGTCATTCAGTCACAAGGTCTAGATTAAAGGCATGTATCCCCAACCTCAAGATCCAAATCAAAGGTCTGTTGTCTTCTTGCTTCAAGATTCAGATCACAAGTATGCCCTCCATTTCTGAATTATTGTTCATTCCAGATATAGTCAATTTGACAACCAAAAATAGTCATCACAGCTACCAATATAATTTTTAAGTTTAAAGATTAAAATGATCGTGTTTATATGTTATCATAAGTTCTTTTGGAGTTAGCTCAAACAAGCATAAAAGATGAAGATATTGTTAGTTAACTAAAATTGATAATTTTTATTCTATTCCATCTTCCAATGGAATTTCTCTACTTCTCATTTGCTTAAACTGCTATCTAGGAAGCAGTCTTCCTAACATCTGTAAGGCAGTGTCGTTTTAAAACTTGCCCTAAATTCAAATGCAATAAAAATACATAAACAGGATCATTTCAATCTTCAAATTACTTTTAATGAACTTGACAGCTTTAACAAATGTGCCTGCTAAAATAGTCTCTTTCAAGTTCTAAAAAAAAAATACTTTTCACCAAGAAACTTATTGAACAGAAAATTAGGGTGGGTAATTGCTCAAGGTCATTAATTTATCTCACTGTCTATCTCAACACCTTAAGATGCTGTAACGTGATTGCACTGAAGATCCAGCAGCCACAGCATTTATCCTGAAGCATGGGATTCACAGTTCTCAAGGTACTTGAATCTTTCACAAAGTTTTATGAGAGTATTTTTGAAAGCTACTCTTTATAGCATTTTAGGCTGTCTCTAAATGATATATTGCCCAGTTTAATAAAAAAAAAAAAAACCCTAGGTTAAGATGTAAATAAGGCTCCCAAGAACCACCTGGAAGAGGGTTAATACTCATTGTTTTCCTGCTATGGCAATGTTTATTCAATAGTTATAGACACACAGTCCTTGATGATATAGCTGTAAACTACACATGGGTTCATCTTTATGATGTTCTTGTGCCATAATGATGTAGTTACTGTCACTGCTAAATATCTAACCTATGAAAGACAAAAACAGTGATGGAGTTTGCATTCATATATTGTAGAGTGTCAGCAAGCCTCTGCCGACAAACTGATTCTACATTCTGTTATCATAATGTTGGTAATGATTTGTTCGTACAGATGAGTACATATTCCTTAATGTCCACAATATTTTCTCACATCACCACAATTAATACACTAAAAAAAAAAACCCCAAAAAACTACTATGCCTACTGCCACAATATTCCAATAAGACTCAACCACAGGAAATTTGTGATATGATAAAATTGCTACAATTGACTCTCAACTATAAATTTCCCGATAAAACTATATTTTACCAATGAAAAGAAATGTTTGTGGAAACTATTGTATATCTTGATATATTTAATTTATGAGAACATCTCAAAGAAAACTATCATTTGGTGTCAACAAGCCATCTTGAAGATAACACTGACACCTTTTTAACACAGTAAAACATATTAAATAATATTTCATCTGTGACAAAAGCACATGGTTTGAACAATCAAGATGACTGCAACTCTCACATAATGTCAAATTACCTGCTAAAGAGCTTGTTTTCCCTCTGTACTTATAATATTGCACTCAATAAATTAATTCTATTCCCCAAAGAGAAATGTTTCCACCAGGAAACATGGTCATGGTTCCATTAAATTGGATGTCCGGATTGCTCTTGGACATTTTGGTACCATCATGCTGCTAAATCAGCAGGAAGTAAAAAGGGGTTCCTGCAGAAGCTAAAGTAATTGATCAATCACCTTCAGAGCGCATTGATTCAATCCTAGCAGCTGCTCAAATTGCCTTTCTGCAGTGAAGATTCTACTAGTCCCCTCATTTATTCAGTGTTCTCCTTTAAACAGATAGACTGCCATTTTGAGTCAGTATGGACCATATATGCCTTACTGCTTTGAACAGATGTTAAGGAGTTGATATTTGACTCCTAGAGAGCAGTTTAGGCAAAATGAGAAGTGGGGATGTTCCATTTGAAGATGACGTGGCATTAGTTAACTAACGCCAGCATAATTTCTTTAGTTCCTGCATCCAGATGCAAGAAAATATACCATGTTGATATACAAAAGGGATCATTATAACTCTTACCACTAAATGACACTATAAATCTTGAATATTCAGAAACATATGAAGGAGATAATTTCAGGGAAAAAATGACATTGTACTTTACATCACTGAAACTAAATGCCTGATATAATTTAGTACCATCAGTAAGATAGAATTTTGCTTACTCACAGGCTCAGAAGGTTTCATTCACAGTTGTTTGGTGGCACTGGCTTTATAGACCATCATGTTTGGTGTATAAGACCCTGTAGCAGTGTCTTCCACTCATAGATGACCAGAAGCAGACAGAAGGAAGAGCTCAAGAATGATTTAGAATAGTCAAAAATGTGTTACTGCTCCCTCCCTCTTATAACAGCCTGTATGTTTAGTGATCACATCCTACGAAAATAATGCTATCATATGGAATGTTTCATACTGATACCTGAGCAATTTAGTTGTGTAAACACAATTGCAATATTATTTAACTTTTTAAAAGAGAGCTATTTTTTAATTTTATCATTTATATATACTAAAACATGCCTGGAGACACAAAGTTTCTTTTTATTAACTTTATTTTTATTTAAAAAAACTATCTTTGCTCATTTTACATACCAATCCCAATTCCCACTACCTCCCCTCCTCTGGCTCACCCCACCTTACCCCACATACCTTCCCCCATCGACTCTTCCAAGAGGGTAAGGCTTCACATGGGGAGTCAACAGAGCCTAGCACATTTCAGGCAGGACCAAGGCCCTTCCCACTATGTCTAGGCTCATCAAGGTATTCCTCCAAAAAAGAATGAGTTTCAAAAAGCCAGTACAAGTGGCAGGGATAAATTCTGATTTCATTGCAAGTGGGCCTACAGTCTACTTCAGCCATACTACTGTTACCTAGTTCCATCCTATGCTGTTTCTCTCACTGTCACACTAATGGTGTGCTTCCATTAGCTCACATAAGCTGTTCCAGTGGGTATTGCCATAATAATCTTGACCTCTTTGCTCATCCTCACTCTCCCCATTCGTCGACTGGACTTTGGGAGCTCAGCTCAGTGCTCCACTGTGGATCAGTATCTCTACTTCCATCAGTTGCTGGATGAAGGTTCTATGATGACGTTTAAGATAGTCATCAATATGACTATAGGACAAAGCCAGGTCAGGCATCTTCTCCACTATTGCTTAGGGTCTTAGCTAGGATCATCCTTGTGGATTCCTGGGAATTTCTCTAGTGCCAGGTTTCTTGCTAGTCCTATACTGGCTTCCTCAACCAAGATATCATTTTCTTGCTCTCTGTCTTTGTCCTTTCCCATCTGGACTATCTCATTTCCCCAAGTTCTCTTTCCTCCTCCCCTTCTCCCTTCCTCTTCTCCTTTCATTTTCTCCCCACTCCCATGCTCCCAATTTTCTCAGGAGACGTTGTCTATTTCCCCTTCCCAGTGATGTGTACATGCACACACACACAAACACACACACATACACACACACACACATTTCTCTTAGGATTCTCCTTATTACTTGGCTTCTCTGAGGACTTGGATTATGGGCACGTTATCCTTTTCTTTACAGCTAGTATCCACGTATGAGTGAGTCCAGACCATGCTCATCTTTCTGGGTCTGGGTTACCTTACTCAGGATGGTTTTATCTAGTTCCATGCATTCGCATGCAAATATCAAGATGTCATTGTTTTTATTGCTGAATAGTACTCTCTTATGCAAATGTACCACATTTTCTTTATCGATTCTTTTTTTTTTAGGGGCATCTAGGTTGTTTCTAGGTTTTAGCTATTACAAATAATGCTGCTATGAATGTAGTTGAACAAATGTCCTTGTACTATGATTGACCATCCTTTGGGTTTATGTCCAAGAGTGGTATTGCTGGGTCTTGAGTTAGGTTAATTCTAATTTTCTGAGAAACTGACATATTGATATCCAAAGTCATTGTACAAGTTTGCATTATCACCTGCAAAGGAATGTTCCCCCTACTCTGCATCTTCTCCAGCATAAGCTATTTTTGGTGTTTTTGATCTTAGCCATTCTGACTGGTGTAAGATGGTATCTCAGAATCATTTGGATTTGCATTTTTCTGATTGCTAAGGATGTTGAACATTTCCTAAAATGAGACTCAAATTTTCTAATGACTATGAAACCATAGTATATAATACTATTTCTAAGACACTGTTCATATATTTTACTACTTTTACAGTTTGTTTTTAAATTCTTCCATTTGTTAGTCTTCTTAAATTTTATAACTATTTATATATTTCCAAAATTTCAAGTATGCCGCAAACTGTTCTGTCATAACATGTCATATTAACAAGCAATCTCTATAGAATATGGTGTTGATTTTTTAAAATTTTCAATCTATAGGCCAATTTTTGTAATTCTTTTTAATATTGTATGTTTAAAAAATCTTGAAATTTATTTTATTTCTTAGTGGTTGCATTGCAATTACTTATAAAGACCTGTAGGTATAAAACTACTACAAAAAAGATCAAAAATACTGTCAAGGTAAACTATGAGTAAATTATACAGGTCCAAGCTTTTTACCTCCTCCTATACTCTTTGTTAGAATTGTTTCATACATGTGTGATATTATATTTAATGAATATTATCTATTTCAGTTTGCTAATTCAAATAATATAAACTTTAATAATATCTTTGTACAGAATATTTGAAGGATGTTATATGTAATACTCTATAATTTCAAACTAATTATAAATAATGCAGTTAAGACTAATAGAACAATGTAAAATACTTTAAACATCACCAATATACATGCTATTTTTAGAACCATCAAGAAACGCAGATTGCTTCCAATATTCTGCTCTTCTCCAGGCTTCCTATTCTTTATCACAGATAAGTAGACAGAAATTAAAAAATAAGTTATTTATAACATTTATAAATAAATTGTTCATTCATCAAGCATTTACATTATATTAAATACTACATAATATTATTTTACATTTTCAGTTTTGTTCTTCTCCAACATCATTATTTTTTTCTTACTCAATATTATAATTTTGAGACTTAATTATGAGTATAAATAGTAATACAAAAATTGATTTTCAAAAAATGCAAACAATTAAGAGCTTATTTTGTTTTAATGCTACATTCTAAGCTTCAGGTATGATCTTTTTTGTTTCTAAGTATTATGAAAACAGATATTGCTTCTTCCAGAAATTGAAATACTTGAAATTCTTAAAATCATACCCTGTTTTTTAGGTGTTTTGCGAAACAGTTCTTCATGTTTTATGCCACTCTCAACATAGAAGTACACTTTTGGAAGACAATTCCACATTATTGAGCCAGAATTTCAGTACAAGAAAACTGTTCTATGTAAGCATGCCCTTAATGTTAGTTGTCTAGCCATGTTTCCACTTCTTCCTTACTAGATCTCCCTGTTCCAGTTCCCCTATCCATGAGTAACTATCCTGTTTTCATTTTGTAGAGAGATCTGTCATTTACTCTATATACAGCCTTTGTGGTTCTACAGACTATAGTATAGCTAGCATTGATTTAACAACTAATGTACATGTATATGTGAATACAGTGATTGTCATTCTGGTTCTGGGTTATCTCTCTCAGAATAAATTTTCTAGTTCAATACATTTACCAAGGAATTTTACAACTTTATTTTTTAACAAATGAATCACACTCCATTCAATAAATGTAGCACATTTTCATTATCTTTAAGGACAATCTAGGTTTGGAATTTTTATAGTGTTTTTAACCTTATTTTTGTTTTATGTGAAGGGTATTATGCCTACATGTGTGACTCTGTACAATGTGTGTGTTGGAACCTCTGAGACTGGAGTTAAGACAGTTGTGGGCTGTCATTTAGGTGCTGGGCACTGAACCCACATCCTCTGAAAGAGCGAGTTCTCTTAACCCCTGAGCTATCTCTTAAGCCCAAAATGAATCTTTGTGTGATTGCTTTTATCATCTTTATCCCAAACATCCATGTCTTCATAAACAGCATATCCTCAAAATGGTTCACATCAAAACTAGTGTATAAAATGTTGTAATTAAAGATCTGCTATATATATTGCACCCAATAAACTATAACATACTATCTCTTGAGATTCCTTCCCATACTCAATGAAATAGTCTCCATTTACAGGTTTCAATTATTGGTGTTGAGATGTCAGATATTATTGATGGACTCCAGGATTCTCTCTTAGGGTCTTTTGTTCAAGCTGTATGGTGGATATTTCTCATGGCAAAAATAAATATTTTGTTATTGTATTTCAAATATTAACCCCAGTCTTAAAAGTAGATTTGGTGATAATGCTTTGACATTTTTTTTCATTCTTAGTCTGCATAAACCTCTTTTACTCTCTTGTCTTTTTTCTCACACTCTTTTAATCTGCCTTCCCTCTGTCATATTCTGGAATAGTTTCTATAAGTGATCTGCTAATCGATTCATCTTCTAGATCCTAGCTAACCTCCTTATCATTAACAGGCCTTGTCACAGGTAACCTGATGTCTCTTCTTAGAAGTCTACTAATGGAAAAATGCACACTTATATGGGTTATGTATAACCATTGCAACAAACTCACATTCAAATAGTTAAACTTTGGGGGATGTACAGTGGCTTGGTTTGTTAGAAATTGGGTTCTCTCTATATTCCGGACTGGCCTCCAGTGTGCTGTCTGGTTTAGCCTGGCCTTAAACTAGCAATGAGCTTTCTTAGACTCCTAAGTGATAGAATTATGCACAACCATCAATACTGTTTAAGTTATTTATAACTCAATGAAGTAATAAGACTAGAAACTAGACATTTATTGAACTACAGATAATTTGTTCTGTAAAATTTAAGAAGAATTGGAAAATAAATTATTAATAACAAAGGAATTAAATTTTAAATAGTTGTTCAGAATTAAGATGCAAAATACCAAGAACCCTAAGGATGGTTCACATCTTCAAACCTGCATAACAGAAAGACAAATAAAATATTAGCATAGGTAATGCAAGTCATTTTAGGCAGATTTTAGTAGTGAAATCTTTCCAGAGGTTATTCCTAATAGACCCTGATTATTTAAGTAAGAATTGAAATGTTCCATGCTAAATAGATAATAAGCTTAGGAGGAAAGGTGCTCCTGACAGAAAAACTTGCCCTCAAGGGGAATGTGATCCTGAATTGAGAAAAAAAGTAGCACTTATACTTTAATATTTTCAGAAATGATGACTAAAGTTTAATATTCTTAAAAGTAGAGGTAAGGAAAAGTTTAAAACATGAGAATCACTACAATTTCAATATTCTATATTTATTATCAATTATGTTTATTTATTATTAATATAAATTATATACTATTTATTACTTATTTAGTAATAAATTAAGTAATTTATTGTTATTAATGAAAACAGAAAAGAATTTTCAAATGAGACCTATAGAACTGGTATAAATCAACATACTAAAATTGTTTTGAGTCTGTGTGTGTGTCTGTGATTTCTTCCTTGTCTCTTTATTGCTAATAAAGGATCAATAAAAGGAAAACTATTTTGTGATCTATCAGCTATTTCTGTAGGTTAAATTATATAACCAGTAGCCAAAATATGTTTATATGTTACACATATTATAGATGGCTTTTAAATATTGCTGAAAATATTCCAATGAGATCACAATGGTCAAAAAGTAATCAGATGTACTTATTAGGAAAAACTGAGAAAAACTTATGATTTAAAAAAAATTCTGAGTGTAGAGAGTGAATCAGATTCTCAGAAAGTGAAGTTCTGAGTGAGTATTAGTTGTTTGACATGAGCCATGTCAGGTAATTTGGGGTAGAAGACCTCAGACCCATTGGAAACTGGTAAAGCCTTCCCCAAGTTTATGTTCAGAGGAATCTGTCGAGCTGTCCTCTGGCCTGAATGTCAATTTTAGCATTGTGTGCAAGTAGGAGTGTTTATGAACAATTGTCCAGTGATTGTGAAAGCAACCAAACATGGTTTGCTCGTTTAGAATGACTGTGACCTGAGACTTCTCATCAATAGAGACATCCTCTCAAGACCAGTTAACCTCTACCCCTGAGTCATACAGTAGAGATTTTCTGAAGTTCCAGGTTTATGTACAGGTGATGGAACTTGATTATCATATCATACAGAGCCTACCTTCCCCCACCTTTCCTCGACATGTCTGTATGTCATCCTTTTGTCATTCCTTCATAACCACAGAAAGATTTCTGCACACAAGCCATCTGAGAGGCAGAGACTTTTCAATACCCAGTATTTGTAACATTCTATATCTGACTCATTAATCATAAATATGTAACTTTAATTTGAAGAAAGCATAACAGTTTATTTCCTGATGGCAGATAGTTAGGAAATAAATTAATAAAAATCAACAACAGAAAATAATTTCATCATACACAATGATAAGGCCAGTAGCACTTCATAAGTAAAAGAAGAAATGCACATTATAACTTTCTAAATTCTTTATCATTTAGAAGTGTATAAATAGAGAAATTTACTCAAATATTTATATAAATTTATTCTTAAATTTGTTAATTGGAACTTTGTTGTAATTTATTTAAACTGTTCCCTAAAAGTACATACAGGCCCAGAAAATTGTTCTGAGGCATGAGCTTGTGGAACCAGGTAATGTCTTGGAAAATAACTCAAGTTTTATTTTTAATTATGTTTTGGTGACTTCTTTAGTGTCTGTTTATATTTATATTCCTGTAGAAGTTTATAACAAACATTTTTCTGTCCTGAATTTGCTAAGAAGTTTGTAAGAGCAAGAATTGTGGCACTAGAGTCTTTGAGAAAAGAAAATAATTAATTAAAAAGTTTTCAGCATAAAATATTTAGAGTATATTCTTAAGGGATTGGGACCCAGAGTGATTCAAACCAAGCAGCTTATGTTTTATTTGCAAAGATTTGTTATTTTTTAAATATTAATATAGCTAGTTTACATATTTTTTCAAAAATCGATCAGATACAAGATCTCTCAAAAGGAAGCAAGAACTTTTAAAACTGCGATCACAAAATTCAAGGTGCTAACTCTGTCTTTGCTTAAGATTCTATAAATATGCATGAATGGGCAGACATAAAAGTTCACTAAGAATGATAACATTTGAATAGACTAAGCAAGTGCATTTTTTATACTTAAAACATGAATAATCTTGTCCAATGGAGTATTTTTAGATAAATAAGTTATAAATGTCAATAACTTCATGATAATTTCACTCCTAATTACAGCTGAATTTAAATTTGAGTAATAATCTGAAATGGGAAGGTTGTTATAAGAATATACTTTATAAATTCATGTGCTTTACCAAATTACTTTTTCGTGGGTGCCCCTGATATCATTTTCTCATTTTTATTAGAAATATGAATAAAATTGCTTTCTTACATTAAAATAATACCTATAATGCACATATAAACTTGAACCTTTTTGATTCTGCATGTGACTCTATATGATAAAATATGCTTTGTTAATAGCAATTGTGTGGAGCAAAATAAAATTACACTAATTATTGTAATTCACAGAAAAAAATATCTCTTTCTTCTATTAAATATGGAAATTTTGTGAAGGCTAACTTCCACTATGTTTATAGAGAACATTCTAGGATAATATCCCTGAATGAAGATATTGGTAAAAATTCTTTAAACTCAATGCTCATAGAAGTTTCTTTGCACATCTTTGTTATAAAAGCAAAACTCACACACACACACACACACACACACACACACGTATAAATTCTGTAACACCATGTCTGCTCTGAAAGTATAATTGTATATGTGCATATATATATATATGTGTGTGTGTGTGTGTGTGTGTGTGTGTTATTTATATTTAAACTATCCCCTAAACAATAAACAAGATTTTGATTTATATACAAGTATTTGAAGGTCAAAATTTTAAGTTAATAAATATTGCTCAAAATAAACTAGAAAACTTTTACCTTGAGAAATATTAATTAGTTCATTTGAGTATTGAGGTGCCATACTTTGAAGAAATTTCTCTAAGATCACTGAGTAATAGTTATAAGTTCACTTTTATTTTCAAAAAATGTGTTGTTATAAGTCCCAGTCTCTGGACTCCATCTTTGGAAGCCCCATCCCTGTGCCTGCCAAACCTTAACCCCTCCCCAAAGGAGGGTCAAGACAGCCCGCCAAATTCTTGACCACTCCTCCATTCTATTTAAACTGCCCCCCTGGAAAGTCCCTTCAGGGCCTTTTCTCTTTCTATCAGGTGGTTGCATCTGGGGCTTCCCAGTTTCCCTGGGGCTAGCTGAGAGTGCAGGAATCCCATTAAACATGGATTTTTTTTTAATTGGGCTTGTTGTGATTTGGCTTGATTGGGATTTTTGTGTTGGCAGAGAGCTCATGTTAGGAATATTTCTAACAAAATGTTTTGCCATTATTAAAGTACCACTTTGAAAAGCTACAAAAGCCAGCTTTATCATATATTAAATATAAAATATATAATTATCTCATTAAACAATTAGTACTGATGTTTCCAATAGTCAACATTGATAATTTAGGAATCATTCTAATTTCAGGAAAAGGGACCATGCAGAAATTTGAATGTCCATTTCCAGCATTGACTTGTAATTCCTGATTGGAGCTGTCACTAACATGGACATTAAAGTCCTTAAAAAAAATGAGGTACAGACCTAAACAGAAAATTCTCAACAGAGAAATCTAAAATGGTTGGCAGACACTTAAGGAAATGCTCAACATCCTTAGTTATCAGAAATGCAAATCAAAAAACTCTAAGATTCCATTTTACACCTGTCAGAAGGGCCAAGATCAAAACCACTGGTGGCAATTTATACTGGAGAGGTTATGAGGAAAAGGGAACACTATTTCATTGCTGGTAGCAGTGCAAGCTGATACAACCCCTTTGGATATCAGTGTGGCAATTTTTCAGAAAATTAGGAAGCAACCTTTATCAAGACCCAGAAATACCACTTTTGGGTATATTTCCAAAGGATGCTCAATTGTGCCACAAGGACATGTCATTCAACTCTACAATAGCATACTAAAAATTAAGTGTCTTAGTAACCTGTAATTTAGTAGTGACTGATAAAATCTTTTAGCTTCCACGAAATCAACAATTTTATATTCCACATACCAGTGATTTCTTAAAATAGTTATCTTTCTGTCCCTGGCTTGCTTCACTCACTTATTATGTGTATCCCAGTTCCAGCGTCATAAGTTGTATAACCACACATTTTGCATGGCATTGAGACATCCCACCATGTTGGGGAGCACATTGTTTGTATTCACTACCTTTTCATTTGTTTGTTACTGTGGATATGGCTATAATTTAGAAGCGGTTATAGTAATTTCCTACACAAATCTATTTTATTTTCTTCCGATCATATAAGCATTAGTAAGATTATTTGCTTCCTAGTTCTGTTTTTTAATTTTGAAGAATTCCCAAATTGCTGTCATGAAGCATGCTTTAGTTTTCCTTAACAGCAACAGCATGCTGAAGTGCCACTTTCTTCACATCATTTTCTGCATTTCTCTTCTAGATATTTGAAAATAGCCATTGTAGCTCCACTGCGACAGAATACCACTGTGGATTTGATTCATTATTCCACAACATGTAATCTATTAAATCTTTGCACACCTTCTTTTGAGTAAAGACGGTTAGACCAGTTTCCTGCTTTTCCATTAGATCATTAGGTTTATCTTTTCCTTTGGGGTTGTATGAATACTGCAGATGTTTGGATGAATTTTTTTTCCGATTATAGCTGTCAGATATTTCCCCACATTCTTCAGCATCCACTTACTCTAATAAGCTACATAAAACTTTCCAGATTTCATGACATTTATAATATTATTTGTCTATCTTGTCTTGGTCTTTTGATCAGTTTAATGACATTGTGTGCTTCTATTGTTTTCTGTCAGATGTTTTATAAATTCACATCTTACAATAAAATAGCTAATACATTTAATTAATATTTATATATGAATAGTGGTCTGGGATCTATTTTCTATATAAAATAGAAAGGAAATCATTAGTCTCAAATGGAGACACATTCTATGTTCAGGACTGAAAGAATCATTTCTGCAGGTCCATGTTACTGTATCTGTAGGTAGAGAGTGATATAGAATTTCAATAAGCCTGAACATCAAAGAAATATTCATAAAAAAAGAATAAAGAGGAAGTATTATAATACCCAATTTTAAAATATGCTACAAAGCTGCAGTTGTCCAGTAATCAAATTAGTATGGTGCCAGAATTAACTTGGTCATAGAACAATGCAATAGAATAATGAGTCTAAAATAAATCTCAAGCATCCATGTAAAGCTCCATTTCAGAGAGACTGCTAAATATATTAGGTGAAAATCTTTTTTCAATAAATTATACTTTGAGTGAGATACAATTGTTAGTATTCATATTACATATGTCTTTGGCCTTTGACATTTAATATAGTTCAGTATTATTACAATTTGTTATTTAATTTGTATATTTCCAACTTTGCTATGAACAAACTCACTGTATCCATTGCCATAACATCAATATTTAAAATATTATCTAGCAAAATATAGTTTTTCAAAATATTTTAGCTAAATGAATTAACAAATGTATTAATCTATAAAGTCTCAGAATAATAAAGATAAAAATGTATAATAGCTATGTTTGTCTCATCATAATTTTCTGAACTCCTTTTATCTATCATATGAACAAATAATTTTGAAAGTTTATTTATACCAAGTCAATAAAGCATTACACAAACCCCAAAATGTTTTCTGATATCTGTAGCAGCAGTAAAGGTGGGTTAATTTTAGTGTTTTACTAAAAATTATTTTAATATTGTCCCTAAGAATGAAGAATGTTTATTGTTGTAAGTTATTATGGTTTAATAAATGGTAATTTTTGAAATTTAATTTTGACAAAATAAGTTCTGGAATGCCCATATGTTCTTATAATATTACAAAATAATGTTTAAGATTTTTTGTATTGAAAATTTCCAAAAAGACTGGATAATAAGTAAAAATTATTTATTATTCTGATAAATGTTCAAAAATTATTGGTAATTAATAAATCACAAGAAAATCCTAATAACAGAACACTAGAATATCAATATCATTTTTAAAACATTCTTTGACATATAGCTAATATATAAATGTTGCACATTAATGAGTACAAATTGGTATTTGAAAATACATAACCACCCGTGAGTTCATCAGTACAATCAAATTAACAAAATATATATTATTTCAAAATATTTCTTGAGTCCATACTATGGTTTGAGTACCTTATGTTTCATTTTTGTTGAAAATAATTAGCATGAAATCTCTGCTATTAGAATCACTTGTTTGTACATTCTAGAACATTGTTACCTGTAGGTACAAATTAGGTCCACAGACTTATAGACCTTATTAATTTTACTTAACTAAAACTTTATGAATCATAATACTAAATTTTGCTAAACTTTTCATTCTCTCAAATGGATCTGTACATTCAATGTACTCTCCAACAAAATCACAATATCAATTTTACAGAAAGTGAAAAAAAAAGTAGTTTTATATGCAATACCCAGAAACTGGAAACAGCCCGAATTCAACTGAATTCTTCATTCCTTAACTGAAGAATGAACACAGAAAAATGTGGTCCATATATATAATGGAGTATTACTCAACTTTTCAAAAGAATTACATCTTGAATTTTTTTTTTCCCAACTGGATGGAACTAGAAAAGATCATCCTATATGAGGTACCTCAGACCCATAAAGACAAACATGGTATCGAATCACTTATAAGTCGATATTCACTGTAAAGAATAACCATACAACAATCCACAGACCCAGAGAGGCTAGGTAAGAAGGAGGACCTCAAAGGGAACTCATGGCCCTCGCTGGAAAGGGGAAAATGAAGAGATCTCCAGGGTAGACTATGGGCAGGTGGGATGGGAATATAAGGAAACAGGTTGGGGGTGAAAGGGAGATTCTTGAAAGGGATTATTGGAAAAGGAGGGGCATTTTAGGTTTCGGTAGAAACATGTACAAGGCAAACTTCAAGGAACCTACAAGGATGACTCCAACCTAAGATTCCTAACAATAGGGAGTTGCCAGGTTGCATTGCTGCTGAAGAGAGCGAGGAAAGAAAGTAGGAGCTAATGGGGTCAAGGACATCAGAAGAAATCCCACTGAATCAACTAACCTGGTTTCACAGGAGCTCACAGAATCTGATCCATCAACCATGGAGCATGTATGGGACTGACATAGGACCTCTGCATATAGGCGACAGTTGTGTAGCTTGGTCTTCTTGCGGGACTCCTATAGTGTGAGAAGGGGCTGTCTTTAACTCCTTTATTTCCCTTTCAGACTCCATTCCTCATATTGGGTTTCCTTGCCCAGCACGGTACTGAGTCTACTGCAACTTAATATGCTATTGAAAGGAAGCCTGCCCTTTTCAGAAAAGAGATAGAGGAGTGGATTGGAGGGCTGGACAGAGGCGAGGTGGGAGTGGAAATGGAAGAGGAGGGAAGGGAAACTATGTTTGGAATATAAAATAAATAAAATTTGAAAAAGAGGAAAGAAAGAAATATATAAATCCTATAACATCATACATTTTACAAAATATTTAATATGTGAAACCATGTTAGTTTGAAAAGAGAAGATGTCATTCATAGATCTTAGTATCCCACAATATCACTAAGGCAAAAATAAAATCCTTAATAGTATGCTCATTAAACAGTTCAATTCAAAAATATTTCACAAATGGTTATATTACTACAGTGTAGTGATTATGTGAAGAAACATTACACAGAAAATTAAATTAGAAGTGACTGGTAAATAACCAAAAGTACTCGCAGAATAGAATCCTTAGATTTGTACAGTATTGCAATGCCTCAGTTTTTAGTGTCACTGCAGAGAGTGTCACCCCCTCCCTTTGCTCTTCTACCATGACCTTTGTACTGTTGTTTCATTTTACTATAGCAACAGTGAAAAGCTCAGCCTTGCATAATAGGTTGATGTGATCAAAAGCATGTTGGCTTAATATAGTACTGACCCAGCAAGCTATCTAGGACTAGCTGCTCTCATTGTCTGACAAATGTCAAGCATTATTGTTTTTCTCAAAATTTAAAATACCCCACAGCATCCCGATTCTGATGCGGCTTCCTGGGGCACCTCAGTGCACAGCTGAGCACACTAGATTAAAAATAAAACTGCACAAGAATTGTCATAGTTGAGGAGCTTGAATTCTGGTGTTAAGAAGAAGCCCTCTATATGAACAAAGAATTTTCTTTCTTTTCTTCAGAAAATGGGCATCGAGAAAGACACAGAGGTGGCAACGGAAAGATTTTCCAGGGATAAATTGCCAATCTGTTGTGAAAGGAGGACAGACAATGCTGTACAATAAACACACACACACACACACACAAACACACACACACACACACACACACACAGAGAGAGAGAGAGAGAGAGAGAGAGAGAGAGAGAGAGAGAGAGAGAGAGAGAGAGAGAGATTATTATCATTATCAAATGCATTGCCAAAATTAAGCATTGCCAAAGGTGAGCACATTTTGCACAGTGATGGAACTCATGTTTTCCCTGACAGCCATAGCCTAAGTGTTCTTTTTATTTATTTATTTATTTATTTATTTATTCATTCATTCATTCATTCATTCATTCATTCATTCATTGAGAAAAGAAAAAAAACAAGTTTCCACCTCCTCCTAGCCTCCCATTTCCCTCCCCCTCCTCCCACTCTTCTCCCCCTCCTCCCACCCTTCTCCCCCTCCTCCCACTCCTCTCCCCCTCCCTCTCCAGTCCAAAGAGCAGTCAGGGTTCTCTGCCCTGTGGTAAGTCCTAGGTCCTCCCCCCTCTGTCCATATCTAGGAAGGTGAACATCCAAACTGGCTAGGCTCCCACAAAGCCAGCACATTAAGTAGGATCAAAACCCCGTGCCATTGTCCTTGGCTTCTCAGCAGCCCTCATTGTTCGTCATGTTCAGAGAGTCCAGTTTTATCCCATGCTTTTTCAGTCACAGTCCAGCTGGCCTTGGTGAGCTCCCAATAGATCAGCCCCATTGTCTCAGTGGGTGGGTGCATCCCTCGTGCTCTTCCACACACTCATGAACTGTAGGATGAGCAACCATCTCTGATGCCCTCCTTTCCCTGTCTAGCTTCCTGCCTGTGCTGGCAATGAAGCTGAAGGGGCGTTCCTGCAGGGGTAGTATTGACAAAGTCTGCACCATATTATGTGGCCCGTACACCATAAACAGCATAGAATGCCTGTTTGTAATACTTAATAAGATGAAAACTATTTAGATTTCCTCTCACTGTAGTGTAGGTTTATTTTTTTCTATTCATCTTTGAGATTTTTGACATTGTATTGTGACTAATGTCATACAATTTATCAAAACCAGCTAATGCTCTCAGCGCGAAATAAGGGGTTTCATTAAAGGGCTTACTATAGAGAATTCATCATCATTCCTCTTCAAATCAGTGAAGTATTTCAATAGCTTTCTCTATAAAGCATTTCATGACACTATTTAATTTATAATTCACAATAGTTGTTCAGTCAGGATACTTTGTTAAGCTAATCGTTAGCCACTTAGGCGCGAGTTTACTCTTTTGCAATTGACGCTGCAAAATTCTTTTGTTGCTGATTCCTTGCTCTGCTCTATAATCAAAGTTTGATGAAAGAAAAGTTGTATGGGAAAGATCTATGGCTTAATCATTCATATTACGTACATGCTACTTTCCTGTACTTTGTTGAGAGTTTCCATAAATGCAGCAGCTTCAACTGAATAGCAAAAGAGCTCCAAAATAGTCTAGGATGGGCACCTGAGTCACTGTCAGGCTTGTAGCTTTCTTGGTGTTTTGATTAAAATTCTATCTTTAACTGCTGATGTATCTCTCCAGCCTGGTTTTGAGTTTTCTACTCAGCCTCTAAAAACATGATATAACATAATATTCTATCTGAATTGCTGATCTATAACCTGTGTAAACCTCTTGAAATTTTTCTGTAATCCACTGAGTTTAGGAGTAGTTTGTACGCAGTGAAAATAATAGCTGCCTGCTTATACGGTTGTCATTCTAATAACCATATTCAATATCTTTTCTTTTTAAGAGCTAAAGTATTAAAAAATAATACTGCAGGTTTTATTTAAATATAGATATAAAACTCTGGAATCCCAGATGTTTGAGACTCTCCAAGCATGTAGATAAGCCTGAATTAGAAATGGTAGGCATTATTTTCATAGGCTGGCAGAAGTTCTGCTCTGTGAGAACAGATGCTGGCTTTAAAAGAGTTAGGCTTGCAGAGATTTAAATGCAAAACTAATATTGTCTTATTAAAAACGAATTATTGCTTGTTTACTCTGCCCAATGACAGGCGCAAACAAACATATCTTTGTTTAGAATTCAGAGATTAAAAATGGGTATTGACATATTTCTTCAAGTGTTTTAGACAAACGTGCTTCTGGTTCACACATAGTGCTATAAAAATATAGAACATATATATAATATATATGGGTTGAATTTAATTTCTAAAAGTATTCCTTTTCTACTATTTCTTTGTAAAAAAGGAGGAGTACTATGAATTTTTAGGAAGCTGAAACTAAGAACGTCTTGGATACTTCAAGTATCTGATGTCAGGCTTTCTATTACTTATGGTGAAATAATTGTGACGCAATTAGCAATTGGCTATAGAGGTAGAGTATTTTAAAAATGCCTTGATCATTAATGTTTCCAACTTTAAATTATTTTTTAATAGGAAAGATTTGCATATTAATAAAGAAATAGCTTGGTAATAAAATCTCAGCTTCAATAATGAACTTCGGTATCTTCCACATATTTTGACCTATTAATTTTACAGTAACTTACACAAGCTGAGTCATTTTTGAAAAAGATACTTCCATTGAGAAAATTCTACAACTGGATTGGTCTGTGGACATGCCTGTGGTTCATTTCTTGACTGATGATTCTGTGGAAGGGCTCTGCTCACTGAGCACAGTATTAACTCTTGGCTGACAGACTTGTGTGTCACAGAAAAGAATGCTAAACAAGCAATGAGGAGCAAGTCAGTAGACAGCTTCCATGGCTTTTATCACAGATCCTGATGCAAAACTTCTGCCTTGACTTCCTATTCTGACTTCCCTAATCAGTTGACTATAGTGAAATAAATCTTTTCTTACGAACTTGTTTTAGGCCATGGTTTTACATAGCAATGTAAATTTTTGTTTGTTTGTTTTGCTTTAGACAGAGTTTCTTTGTAGCTTTTGAGCCTGTCCTGGAACGAGCTTTTGTAGACAAGGCTGGCCTCAAACTCACAAAGATCCACCTGCCTCTGTCTCCTTGAATTAAAGATATGTGTCACCATTTTCCAGCATGTTAAATTTAGTTATATGTTTTTATTTGTTTGTTTGTTTTTTTCTTGTTTGGTTTTCAAGACAGGGTTTCTCTGTGTATCTTTGAAATCTGTCTAGCACTAGCTCTTTAAACCAGGCTAGCCTTGAACTCAGAGAGGTCCTCCTGCCTCTGCCTCTCGAGTACTGGGATTAAAG
Organism: Microtus pennsylvanicus; assembly: GCF_037038515.1. Classification (NCBI taxonomy): domain Eukaryota; kingdom Metazoa; phylum Chordata; class Mammalia; order Rodentia; family Cricetidae; genus Microtus; species Microtus pennsylvanicus. The sequence continues at coordinate 40,842,333 of NC_134588.1, read as the reverse complement.
GTGTGTGCCACCACTGCCCTGCCTAGAAATTACACATTTTTATAAGCATAGTGAAAGGTAATTTTAGATAATTTTTTTGGGGGGTACCTTCATTTTCACTGCAACTCATGACATGAATTCAAGAAATAAATCTTTCTATTATAGTATCAAGCTGGCACTCAATTTAACTTTCATCCAGTAAATGATGGAAGCAGATGCAGAGATACACAGCTAAGCACTGGGCCAAACTCCTGGAGTTATAGAGAAGGAGGAGCCATATTATGAACAAAGGGGCCAAGAACATAGTCGGATACCCACAGAAACAGCTGACTTGAGCTGGTGAGAATTCACTGACCCTGGACTGACAGCTGGGGAACCAGCATAAGACCAAACTAGGCCTTCTGAATGTGGGTGACAGCTGTGTGGCATGGGCAGCTTGTGGGGCCACTAGCAGAGGAACCAGTATTTACTCCTAGTACATGATCTGGCTCTTTGGAGCCCATTCCCTATGGAGGGATACCTTTCTCAGCCTAGATACAGGGGTGAGGACCATGGTTCTGACTCAAGTGATGTGACAGACTTTGTTGACTCCCTGTGTGAGGCCACATCCTCACTGAAGAGTGGCTGTGGGCTAGGGTTGGGAGAAGGTAGAAGGAGTGGAAGCAAGGGAGAGGAAACTGGGATTGGTATGTAAAATAAGAGTGTTTTAAAAAATTGTTTTTATTTTATATGTATGAACTTTTTGCATGTATGTATGTGTACAATGTACATGGGGTACCCACAGAGGCCAGGAAAGGGTTAAGGATTCTATGGAACTTATGATTGTGACTTGCCCAAGTGGTCCTTGGGGACAGCAACCTCACCCTTTACAAAAACAGAAAGTGCTTATAGCCACTCATCAAAAGGGTTAATTTCAAAGCATTTTTGACATGTATTTTCAGATTAGCATGGTGAACATAACTGATACAGTTTAAATTCTCTAAATGCCATTCACATCATCCACAAACATTTTTATTAGTATCTGACAATACTAAAATCAGATCCGCTAATTCTCAGAAACCTGAAAGTGTCACATAGGACTGCTTTCTTGCTTGTCATTGGATTTGAGTTGAAGATGTGTTATATTTGTTTAATGCTGTGGAACATTTGTTTAATGATGCCAAGATATGTTCTATTCTTTTATGTTGCATTTGCTTAACTCTGTGAAGTTGTGTTACTTTGCCTGTCTAAAATACCTTGTCTAATAAAGAGCTAAGAGGCCAATAGCTAGGCAGGAGAAGATTGGAGGTAGGGGGGGGGTGTTGGCAGGAAGAGACGATAGATAGAAGGAGCAGAACATGGGAGGAGAAATAAGAAAAGAAGGAACAAGGACAGAGGTCAGTCAACCAGCTACACAGCCATGGAATAAGAAGGAAAAAAAAAAGGTATATAAAATAGAAAAAAAAAGCCCAGAGGCAAAAGATAGACAGAATAATTTAAGTAAAGAAAAGCTGGCTAGAAAGAAGCCAAGTTTAGACTGGACATTTATATAAAATAATAAGTCTCTATGTATTTATCTGGGAGTTGTGTGGCACAGCCCACAAAGAGAAAAGAGAGAAAAAAAGTAATAACTACACTTGCAAAAAAGTGTGGTATTGCCTGTAGTGCCTATTTATAGAGCCAACAGAGAACTATTAATCCTTTTTGCTATCATATTTTATTTTTCTTAAAGCTTGATTGTTTAAATTATTCACCAGAAGTAATACCGAATATTTTAGTCTTTTATCAGAATTATAATTCAACTTTGACATGTATGGCAATATAAAATTGAGAATTAAGAAAACTGACAAAATATTCTATTTAAAAACCAGAATTGTCTAATGCATTAGCAAAAATACTGAAAAAAGAGCTGCTTAAGAAGATGGGCTGGAATAAGAAAAAATGGTGAGCATTTTAATGGAACTATCATAGTTTACACTAAAACTCTATGCATATGCCAGAGTGGTAAAGCCTTGAGAATATTAATGAAGTGGCTGAATTCACGGAATCTTTGCTCTTTTCTTTGTCCCACTTTGATTTCAATGAAGATATCTAGGAGATCAATGAGCTGAATCGCAGCAGCAGAGCACATGGTCCAGCCTTGCAGGAGAGAATTAGGATTAATGCAGTAGTGAGAGAGTTGACAATGGGGATGGCCTGGCCTTAGTGCTGCTCACAATGAAGCTTTAATCAATAGCAGGGGTTAACAAGGCAGTTATCTCAAGGCCATTTCTGCTTCATGAGTAATAGATAATTTACAATAATAATCTGATTCTGGAAAAGTCTATAGAATTGTTTTAAAGATTCATGAGATAATGATATATAGGGCTTTTTTTGGAAGGGCTATCTTTTGAATCAAATACAAAAGAGAACGCAAAAAGGAGAGTTAAGGGTTATTGTGACTGGGTTGATAACAGGGTGTTTTATTTTTCTTTTCAATTTAATTCACAAAAGAATTTCTTTTTTTTTTTTTTTTTTTTTTTTTTTTTTTTTTTTTTTTTTTTGGTTTTTCGAGACAGGGTTTCTCTGTGGCTTTGGAGCCTGTCCTGGAACTAGCTCTGTAGACCAGGCTGGTCTCGAACTCACAGAGATCCGCCTACCTCTGCCTCCCGAGTGCTGGGATTAAAGGCGTGCGCCACCATCGCCCGGCACAAAAGAATTTCTAAGAGTTTTTTTTTCTTATTCTTCAACACATTGCAGATAGCAATATAGGAAAGAGAAACCAAATAATACCCTTCAGAACAAGGTTTGTTTGATGTTTCAAACCTTGGAACGCCTTTAGAATTAAATCTATAATAGTTCTTGATGCTTAATGTTATTTTATTTTCCTTTCATGTTCTCATCTGGTATTAAGTAGCTCTTTAGGCTAGTACTCAAAGCCCATTCAACAGGGAGATGGAAGTCCAGAAAAACTCAGAGAAAAGGAAAGAAAGGTTTGTTGATGGCAGTTTTGAAAGAGAATAAAAAGCAACAACTACTAGAAAGTAAAAAGAAAGAAGAAAAAAAACAACAACAAAAGGCAGCTGAAGGGACAGATACCTCTCCAGCCACATTACTGACACTACAGGTGCACAGATTTCTACCACAAAGTCTTTAACAATGAATTTATATTGGTTTGTTAAATTTTTAGAGGGGAGAAGAGGTTGTGGAATGATTGCTTCTGTTATTACAATCTGTGCTCACCTATTCTGTGCGACAGGACTCTCTCCCAGCCTCTTCTTCCCTGCTGTTTGCCTTCAGGCTATTTCACTGTTCATTAGCACCTTCACCGGACTAGGTAGGGAAGCAAAGTTTCTGGAACAAGAGGCAGTCAATTTCAGTTCTCATTAGAGGCTCTGACACACAAAAATATGGTGGGTGGAGTCAGAGGCAATAGCTAAAGAGAGACTTGGGCATTATCCATGTTATTCTCTTGTCCAAATCATTCTGCGCTGTTAATATTAGATGTAATTGCATGTTCAAGGTATTATAAAACATTTCCATAGAAATTACTAACATGGTTGTAGAAGGGTAACAAAAGCACTTGGCTGAGATAATTATCTAGGTCAGCAGTCCCCATTCTTAGCTTCATCAGAACACCTGCACAGGTTTTAAAATTTTCTCTTAATGATCAAATGTTGGGCTCCACTCATTGAGTGTCTGATGGGATAGGCATTGCTTGATGCCCGAGAATAGGAATTTTTACCAAGTTCCTCCATGCCACTGTTCCTGAAGTACCACACACCATCAAAACCCACAAATCTATGTGACTGGGAAAACACTGCAGACAAAAATATTGATGATGTGATGGCTTTGTGGGAGCCTAGCCAGTTTGGATGTTCACCTTCCTAGATATGGACAGAGGGGGGAGGACCTAGGACTTACCTCAGGGCAGAAAACCCTGACTGTTCTTTGGACTGGAGAGGGAGGGAGAAAGGAGTGGGGGGAGGGGGAGAAGGGTGGGAGGAGGGGGAGAAGGATGGGAGGAGGGGGAGGGAAATGGGAGGCTGGGAGGAGGTGGAAACTTGTTTTTTTTTTTCTCCTTTTCTCAATAAAAAAATATTGATGATGTATTTTAATGTTTATTTTGCATAGGGCTTATGAATCCTTATGTTATTTCTCACCGGAATTCTGGCTGCCATGCTATTATTTTTTTGACATAGCCTAACTTGTACATGAAAAAAAAAAGAACAATAATTGAGTGAAATGTCTATAACCATATTGAAAAAGACTAACGGCAAGAATATGCACACAGACAGAGCAGATCGAATTTAGGAATATATATGACTGTATACTCATGTTTGTAAAAACATTCTGCAAAACCAGAGGCCATGGTTTTCTAAGGAGAACAAGGTGGTATATTTAGGAGAGTTTCAAGGATAGAAAGGGAAGTGGGAAATGATGTAATTATAATCTCAAAAAATAAAATAAATACTTTTTAAAGTACAGTACTGTTGTTTGGTATATATCAAATTATTGTCAGAAGTTAGAGCAGTGTTCCTCTTCTCTGTACAAGCATTACTTTGAAAGATAATCACGTTCTTTCGAAAGTGTAAAAAAAAATAAAGTACGGTATTTAGAGGATTACTTACAAGTTAATTTTCATAAGAGGCATATTTTAATCAATTAATTTACTTATTAAGACTATTGAGGCATTGGATTTCCTTTTTGTTATAATCATTAAAATAGCATCTGTTATGTGAAAATGAAATGCATAGACATAGAAAGAAGCATGCTTAAGTATGCTGATGGAGATATCAGTTTATTCAACTTCCTTGAAGAAATACACTTGAAAACATCATAGCATTCAAGGATAGCTACTACATGTTAGGAAAACCTTATACGTGCTGCATCCTCACTATTTAATATTCTTGTAGAAATTGCTACGGTTTCACTTAAAGCTAGCATGCAGTGGCAAATATAGCACAATATAAAACATCCCTCTTTATCCAGTCCCTCTCTCATTTGTTTTGTGTTTCAAGACAATTATGTAATATTTAAGTACCCTGTTTGGGGAGTGGGGTGTTTAATATTTTGATGTCTAATTTCTTGATTTCTTTATATTTTGGTGATAGATCCTCTGTCTGATGTGGGGTTGATGAATATTTATCTTATATTGTAACTAAGGAAAATTGTAACTATAAATTCTTCAACTCCATCAAAGACTCCAGAAGGATGAAATATTACCTAAGTAAACAGTAAGTCCATTGTAAGCAATTTCCTAAACTCTAGAAATGACAGAGACATGTTTTTGCCTGGACAGTCACCCAACATTCTTCTGTATCATTGGTGCATCCATCTTCAACCTACATGCCCATAGTATCTGGCATACTTTTCCACAAAGCAGGACATTTCACAGACAGCTCCGCCTATATTGTCAGTTTGTCAGTCACTTTCTTCTACATTCTGCAGGATCTCTTGCAGACTGTTTTATGCAGCAGGAACCCTGAAAGATCTTCTCATTTAGGCAATTTCAGCAGTCGTTTTCTGTGGGTCCTGCATGTCCAGTTCACACAACATACCATCAAACAGTCCAGGCAAGAGAAGTTCCTCCATAAGGAGCTTCTTTAATGCCTGTCATTAATGCCTCCTGAAGTAGATTGGTGCTACCATGAGCAGATGTGTCTCATTGTCGTGAGTAGTCATAAGTTCTTAAACATGTTAAATGTCATATTCTATAGTCTTTGAAAGGTTTGAAGAACGCTTATCCATCTCTAATACATCTCTGTACATCTAGATAATTTAACTAACATGATTATAAGCTTGACTATTATAGATGGCTTCCTATTAACCTACATTTCTTAATTATACATTACATTTTTAAATGAGCTGAAAAAACACAATACCTTAATCAAAAGCAGAAATATACATACATATATATATCAAAATGACCTTAAATTTGTACCAGTAAACCAAGATCCACACCAATGCAAATTATTCATATCTATATATATCCTCCTATAAATGTAAACAAAAATTTATAAGCAATAATTGGAAATATGGGTGTAGTTCTCTCGAAACTGCTTCCAGCTTTTTGTTGGAAAAATTAATCTTTGGGGAGGTTCACGGTGATCTCTTAGGGGATCTTGGTCTATTAAACCACATTAGTCTGCAAGGATTCCACATTTCCCATTCTCTGTGGAAATCAAAAGACACTCTTTTCCAAAGCAACAAATCCTTAGACCCAAATTTGGAAGTCATGATTCCTTTAGAATATATATGCTGGTTTAGCTTAACATCCTATACAATAAAATATCTCTGTACTCAGCTCCTTCACAGTCAAACAATTCAAAGAAAACAATAATATACATAATCCAGACTCTCTGTGAATATTTTATCTTTATGTGGCTTATTATGTTTTACTCTATTACTTTTTAATATTTATTTTATTATCTTTACTCCTTTAATCTATGGCTATTTGTACTCTAAAGATTTTGTTTTATATTTTTTCTAACCATTTGTTTCTTTGTATGACTCTCTATACTCCTTATCTTCTCTCTCCTACGCCTATGTACATTTTTTAAACACTGTGTCTCGTTTAGAGGTCTTTCATGTCTGAATTGGTCTTATTGTGCATCTGTAATTCGCTTCTATCCAGGAGCGCTTCTTAAAATGCTAAGCAGCAAGGAAGGCTGTTTTGTCTTTTGACTCTGCCCAGTCAAACATGGTAGTGCAGAGGTCTGTTTAGTGCAAGCCATGCTCACATCCCCATTTTCAGGTGTGCCATTAAGAAAATTGTAGCAGTCTGTGCACAAAGCCATTTAAATGCTCCATAGCCTGACCTCAACAGAGTTCAAACTGGCAGCATGGTCCAGGAGACTGCAATTTCAAAATAGCACAGCTTTTTCATGCTACCGCTGAATCAGAAAAACCTCTCTTAAAGGAGCCATGCCTCTGCTTGCTTCTAGCAAACAGAGCCGACTCATAAAAAGGCCGCTAACAAACCATGCTTACTCTGTTCTTTGTGTGTGTGTGTGTGTGTGTGTCCATGATTCCTTTTAAAGCTTTCTCAGGGTGTATGTGGATTGAATTGATCATATTGGAGTGTTAGTTTGTTGTAAGAGGTCCCTCTTTAGTTCTCGGCTGCCCAGACTCCCAAAATAATCACACAGAAACTATATTATGTAAATGACTGCTTGACCCATTAGCTCTAGATTCTTATTGGCTTACTCTTACATATTAATTTAACCCATCTCTGTTAATCTGCGTATCACCATTACCCTGTGGTTTACCGTGTACAGTTCCAGCACCTGTCTTGGGGGGGGGGCGGGGAGGCTACACGGCTTCTTTCTGATTCCACCTCCTTTCTCCCAGCATTCAGTTTCATTTTCCCTGCTTATCTAAGTTCTGCTCTATCAACAGGTCAAGGTAGTTTCTTTATTCACTAATGGTATTCACAGCATACAGAGGGAATCCCACATCAAGGGTCATCAGATTCTTAACAAGCTCTTTAATCCATCTGGACTTGAGTTTTAAGCATGGGATGGATATGGATCTATTTGCATTCTTCTACATGTTGGTATCTATTTATTCCAGCTATATTTGTTTAATTTTTTTTCCATTGTATGATTGTAGCTTCTTTGTAAAAACTCAGGTGTTCCTAGATATATCCAGATCTTTGATTTGATTCTATTGGTCAAACTGCTTTTATTCTATTACTAAGCTGTTTTCCTTACTATAGCTCTATAATAGAACCTGATGTCAGTGGTACTGATTCTTGAGTTTCTGATTTAGTGGCTCAGGTAGGTTAGGACATTCACATGCTACATAAGTACCAGTTTATGCTGGTGTTTCCATAGCTTGAAAATGAGAACTTTTGAAGATGTACATTTCTTTTTCCTTTGTTCTCCAGATACTGATAATGTGGGTGTCACTAATTAATCATAAACAGCAATCTTGCCAGATGTGACAAAATGTATACTCTGGGGGTGGCTGGAAAAAAAAGGCACTTAATACTTCAGGGCAGAACTTCTCAATAAATTTATTTTCAAAATTATATCCCCCACCATTTCTATTCAAACTAACATAGACTGTACTAACACATTTTAATACATATCATTGCAGAATATTATTTTTAGGTGTGTTACTTTTGTTTATTCTGGGAAACATTTGCTTAATGATGTCAAAATGTGCTGATTTTGTCTATGCTGAATTTGTTTACCTCTGGGAATCTGTAATTCTATGCCTACCTAAAACACTTAATATTTAATAAAGAGTTGAATGGACAATAGTGAGGCAGGAGAAAGGATAGACAGGGCTAGCAGGCAGAGAGTGAATAAATAATATAAATAGAATGAAAAATCTGGGAAAGGAGCCCAAGAAGACAGAGAGGAGGACACTAGGGATCAGCCACTCGGCCACCCAGCCCAACATGACTTAAGGGTGAAAGTAAGATATACAGATGTATGAAAAGAGAAAAACTCAGAAGTGAAAAGTAGTAAGGTTAATTTAGGTTAGAGAACCTAGATAGAAACAAGCCAAGCCAGGGTCCAGGATTTATAGGAAATAATAAGACGTCATATTTATTTATTTTGTTGCTGGGTGGCAGACACTTCAAAAGAACAAAAACAGTAAAAGAGTAAAAACAACTGACACAATAAATATGAAAACAAATATTTCATTTTTAATTTTTAAAAATTCCTTTTTAGATAAATCAATTTTATATTTCCTTTTACTATTAGAGTATATATTTTTGAGTTACAATGGATTTACTTTAAAATTAATCATATCTTTCTAAGTAAATGTGTTCCATTTTTATTATAAATAAGTTCCTAATAAATATTAAAACTGTTGCCTTCAACATAAACTATTAAAGTTGACTGAAAAGCTGAGATGTTTTAAAGAAAAATAAAAATCCCCAAATATCTTTCCAATAAGACTGTACCAATTGTTCTTCCATTCAAAGCTACTTGTTCTAATTTTTTTCATATTTGTCAAAATTATAGTAATTAGCTAAAGCAGTATTTCAAGATGCTTAATTATGTAATAATCAGAGTCAAAGACTGAAATTTAATTCCTAAATTGCAATCTGCACACCAACAATTCTTGTTATGTGACTAGGGTAATTAAGTGCTACATATTTATTTTTCATATTCCATTCATTAACTCAACAATCAAACTATATGGAGTAACAATTATATGCCAGACAACTGAGGAGAAATTTGAGAAAATGTCAGATATCCATTTGCCTTACAAAGATTACATCAAAAACTCTACTCAAATTATTTTCTAAAGCCTATGAAAACACTAGAAGTAAAATACCACAGTGAGCGACATAAACATAGAAAGATATGAAAGTATTTCTGTGATTGATTGACTGATTGACTTACCGTCTTTGAGTTTTATACCCAGAAATGATGTAGCTTTGTGGTTTCTTTTCAGGAATGATGGTACTTCTACTGTCAGTTTTGCCCCGACCCCTGGAACTTTCGTATTGATTTTCAGATGGCTAGAAATATTTATATTCAGACCAGTAGTGTATTCAGTGAGAAACTGTGTTGTGTATGCATTTTGGATTTTATTCATCCATAAGTATTTTTAAATAATAGTGAATATATGCTCACATACATACAATATTATCACTATGCATAGACATTTATATGAAAAGGGAATTTTTGGATACTATTATACTCTAATTGCTGTGACAAAATCATGTTGAATATACTAATCAGGCAGAAATCACTAAAGATAGTATTGAAATCATTTGACAGAATGGTAGAGATAAAATGAATAAACAATCTTGAGATTTATCACCACATCTAAATGGCTACCGCAAAGAAAACAAATAACATATGCTGGAAAGATTGTTTGGAAAGGGAGACATTATATTATGCTGATGTGGTATGGCCCCTCTGAGATCAGTAAGTGTACTCTTCAAAAATCTGAAAATGTAAGTATCATATTTGGCATTAGACCATTCAAGGCACATATATTTGAAAGGTTTTAGAAGAGCAGTTGTCAACCTATGGTCACAACCCCCTTGTGGATCTTATAGAAGATATTCTTCACATCAGATATTTACATTTTGACTTATAACACTAGCAAAATTACAGTTTTGAGGTAGCAATAAAATAATTTTGTGGCTGGGGATAACGACAACATCAAGAAGTATATTAAAGTGTCACAACATTAAGAAGGTCGAAAACCATTGCTCTAGATCAAAAAAATCACAGAGATTTCTGTACACCCATGTTTATTGAAATACCCTTCATAGTACCCAAGATACAGAATCAACCTCCATGTCTTTTAACAGATGAAGTTAGAAAAGAAAACTTGATAAACATATATAAGTGTTTTTGTTCAAGCATATGAAAGGATTTAATTATGATTTCTGGAAAATGGATGAGTAGATTGTTACAACATCTATACATAAAACAATTCAGTCTTAGAAAAGGCAAACAATGTATGTTTTCTATTATTTAGGAATCTTCGGCTTAGATCAATCAGACCATGTTATGACATGGAAGCAAAAAAAGAGTTGGGAGAAGTCCAGGAGGAGAAAAGAATGAGGACTAGGAACAGAGGAGGATGTGGAGGGTCAATATGGTCAAGGTACATGATAAACTTTAGAGATATTCTATTTAAGAAATATAATCTATGTACAATGACTATGTGCAAATAAAAACCAAAGAAAGGTTATTATGTAGGGAGTAAAATGTTTTCCATCATGAGTAATGCTTGGCTTTTCTGAATGAATTCTCTTAAACTTTCCTTGAAAGTTTTATACTCTGCTCATAGCCATATGGACTCTTGGTTTTGTTTCTTTCAGATTGCTAGATCACTGCTCCTACTATTACCACAGCGGCAAGGAGCTTTCTTGCTTGAGCTCTCGAGAGCTGAGGGAAAGCTGAATTAATCAAAAATTGGCATAGTCTCACTGGCAAACCTTCAAGGGAGTTTCCTCTCTGCAAAGCCTGTGATACTATGGGAGGCAGCATCTGTTGCAGCTTTGGCTTTGTTTTTGAGATTTGAGTGTTCGTTCTTTGTCATTCTGTTGAAGCTTATTTTTTTTTCTTAATTGAAAGACCAACATCTGGCTCTTTTTGTTACATTCATTTCCCTGTGTACCTTGAAAATAAGACTGATTTAAAATGCAAAGGTGCAGTTGTAACTAGCTAAAATTTGTGATCCCCTAGCTTGTAACAGGGATTTCCTAGACAGGGCACATGGACCATTTCAAATTTATGCTTACTTAAATACTTGCTCATGTTCTTACATTTTATACATCTAATTATAACAGACTGACTTCAGGGTAACATGGGTTCCCCCAAAAGGCAGACCCCTTTTCTCAAAGTATTCACTGTACGGGAGAACAAGGGAGGAAACAACAGAGGAGTAAGCCTCACTGTTGCTAAAGTAGGCATATTTTTACTTTGTTTACCACTCTTTTTATAGAGTGTATTCTTGTGACCTTGCTTGCTTGATTTAGTTAAACTGTGGCTGCTGGGTCTGTTACTGTGGCCTAACTGAATTCTCATTAAGGATGATAAAGAGGCTGCTTCTAGGTTGCAGAAGGGAGAAACTGACAGACTCACCACAATACTTGCAAAATATTTTCACTTACCCAATACTTTCTTTTACATTCCAAATCTTAGGGGAATTTCAGTATGTTACGGTAAGATTATTTTTTAAAGTGCCCATGTATTGGGGAATATTAAGATATGTTGCTTCTGTTTATGCTGCATTTGTTTAACTCTGTGAAGCTGTGATTCATTGCCTATCTAAAATACATGATGGTTAAATACATAATTCAGAGAAAAAATTTAAGAGGATTTTTTTTTTGCCTTACTATTTCTTTCACTTCAAGAGTAAAGAAAAGTGCATTTTCAACTCTGATTATCTTTCTGTTCTGTCTTTTTTATTTGACTAGTCTTTCCTTTTTCCTTTGGGACACAGATTTGAGGAATAAGTGAAAACAAGAAATAATTTGATTTTTCACAATTTATTAAAGACATATTTAATCTAATATGCTAGTTAGTGATGAAAATTAAAAGTTACAGTGTTATGGAGGTCCTCCCACTCCTCCAGCCTATCACCGCTGAGAGACCAGTCCATTGACCTTCCTCCATCATTACAGTCCACTTGTTTGGTGAACTTTAATAATGACTTTTCTTAGCATAATGATGAGGATTAGCTTCATAGAGTACAATTGCCAGATAATTTAGAAACAGAAAGAAAATACAATGAAATTTTTACTTTTATTTAGGGTCTAATTGACATTAGCATTTGTATACACCACACATGCTATCAAAGGCATCAGAAAGAGTAGAACTAAAAATAAACAATTACACCAAATTCCATATCTGAAGGACTTTCACTGAGACAAAATTCACAATGATTATTTTAGAAGGAGAAATTTGAGTGAGGATCACCCTATGCTTACATGTCAAGGAGAAAGAGAATAATCAAGATTTTGGCTTTTATGTATCTAGAGGATACCACGGAAAGTCTATTTTCTATTGTAACCACATGTTTTAATTTGGTGTGATCTACTGTAGCTTGGAGATCTTGACCAATGGATTATAAAATACTGAATGTAATTTCTCCCCCCCCCCATGATTTGTAAACAAATGCATGTTCAAAGGAGAGTGATAGCCGCCAGGACTCCGATGAAACATAAGGAATGTATTTTTTTCACTGTTGAGTTTTATAGGTGGTTGGAGATCTCAGCTTATATTATTTTAAAAAACAGATATGAACTATCTTTCACTTCTTCAGGATGGAGTTGTGCCTGCTTCCTAAACTTGAACCCAATCAGTCATAAGTCAACACAGATGATGTAAGTTTCACCATAATGCAAAGTAGCCTGTCGCCCACTCTAACTGACTGCATGAATGAGAAAAGAAGCATTACCATGCTTTCATGTCACCTTCTCTGGAAACTCTGATTTTTTCTTTATGAGGTCTCACAGTCATATAAAAGGGAAAAAAAAAAGGAAATTTGATGGATAATTAAAGAAAACAGAGGTAGATATAATTCACATTTAGTTTATACTAAATAATTCTGCAAAATATCTATGATGTTCATCTTTTGCTGTTTCTTTTTGATATGTCTTTGTACATATCACATAGGAATACATCGTAATGAGTCATAACTCTATGGAACTTTTGTTGCATTCATGTTACCTAAATCTTGATTGCACTATACATGTGTACTTGAAGGTATGGAGACAAATTCACTGATATTCTTATAACTTTAAATCTAAATCAAGAAAAATCTAGAATTTACTTAAATATAGAAGAAAGATACAAGGAATGGTTACATATGTAGTAATGTGTGGCTTTCAGATGCAAAATTAGTACAAAGCTTTACAATAACAACAACCACATGTATTTTGTAAGTGAAGACATCTATTGGAAATGAAGTTTAAGTTGTTATTATCATCAATTTCAGTTAGTTTGATTCAGCTGAAGGGGTATATTTTTCAGCCCTAAAAAATGAAAGATGATTAAGTATAATCAAAAATATAATAATTTATCAAAATTAGGGAGATCTTTTAAAATATTAAATTAGCTAAGACTAATTGGAGCATCCCCTAAACATTCAAAGGTATTATTTTTCAAAGATAAGTAGGAAAATTATTCTCAAGGCATCTGTCATATTAAGTAATAGTTTTCATTACTCCCCTGTTCACTGTCAGCCAGGTGTTACCTTTAAAATATATTATAGACTCAATTTCCTCAATTAAAATCTAAGGGAACTTGTAGGTTTTTATTTTAATATACCAGCAAATCATATTAGAGACTTAAAATACCTAAAATGGTGATCATAGCACCAGAAAGGGGCTAAAAATATAACTCTAGTACTTCTACATTTTAATGGCAGGACGCAGCATTGGTGTAAAATCCTTTAGAAAAATAAAATGATTTTCCTTATAAAAGTTACAACTTCTCATGTAAGAGAGCACTTTCTAAACTAATCATAATTTTTGTCTAGAACATAAGGACTGGCACTTCTAATAACAATCTTCATTATACCTGCTGACTGATTAAATAACAGAACTCTGTGCTGTTGTTCAGTGAAGCTGAAACACACAGACACAAGAGTGCACACACACACACACACGTGCATATGCGTGCACACATAGTCATAGAACCTACTTTCACTTTATTTTATTCAGTAGGAAATCCAAATGGAACTGAATTCACCCTGGACATGATGTCAAACATCCTTTTCCTGTTAATGCTGTAACTATACCGGGCAATTTTATCTTTCCACAAGAAAAAACAACTATTCTCGTTCCTAATTCCAGTTTATTTCTCCTCTTTCATACACTGCCTTCACTACAGTGTTTCACCAAGTCTGTTCTTTCAATACATATCATTAACTATAATATGAATATATACATATGAATATAACATAAACATTAACTATAATATGAATAAACAAACATCATATTCTGGTCTGTCTTATTTCACTTATAAGAAGTATCTATTTACCTTTGTTTATCTTTTATATCATTTATCTTCCAAAACATAAAATTCTTAGTGGTATTCCTATTTATCATAATTTTTAAAATTAGACTTTTCAAATACCTTCTTTTCACTCCTGTGAGTTGCTAATTTGGTAACAACTGAAGAAAGAAACTATGATTCTTTTTTTTTTTTGCCTGTATACTTTTATTTTTTTTATTTTATTATTTATTTATTTATTTATTTATTTATTTATTTATTTATTTATTAAGGATTTCTGCCTCCTCCCCGCAACCGCCTCCCATTTCCCTCCCCCTCCCCCGATCAAGTCACCCTCCCTAATCTGCTCGAAGAGCAATCAGGGTTCCCTAACCTGTGGGAAGCCCAAGGACCGCCCACCTCTATCCAGGTCTCCTATGGTGAGCATCCAAACTGCCTAGGCTCCCCCAAAGCCAGTACGTGCAGTAGGATCAAAAACCCTCTGCGATTGTTCTTGAGTCCTCAGTATTCCTCATTGTCCTCTATGTTCAGCCAGTCCGGATTTATCCCATGCTTTTTCACCAGCTGGCCTTGGTGACTTCCCGATAGAACATCCCCAATGTCTCAGTGTGTGGGTGCACCCCTCGCGGTCCTGAGTTCCTTGCTCGTGCTCCGTCTCCTTCTGCTCCTGATTTGGACCTTGAGATTTCTGTCCCGTGCTCCTCTGTCTCTGTCTCCTTTCATCAACCTGATTCTTCTCTTTCTACCATGTCTGAGTTCTCTTCTGCAAGGACGTTGCTGTGCATCCTCTGCTAGATCTCCCACTCAATTCCATATGTTGAAACTTTACTCCAAAAACTGAAGTTACTCTTAGTTGAGAAATTTAGCAGATGTGGTGATGAATCTTTATTGTCAGCCATCAATGGGTTTGAAAATATACTTTGAGGTGTCTGTAATGGTGTTCCCAGAAAGACTTAACAGAGAAAGGAAGACTCTCCCTTACCCCACCAGATGTGAATCATGCAAAATTCTGAATCCTGTACTGAATTAAAAGGAGAAAATAAGCACATGCAATCACATATATGCGCTTCTAACTAAAGACATAATATCAACAACTGAATGTGCTCGTGATGCTGTAGCTTTCCCACCATGACCAATTTTATCCCCTTGAACTCTACATTACTCATCCTCCCTTAAGTGAGTTTTGTCACAGTCAGGAGAACAGAGTTAATAACATTAATCAATACCAAGAAGTGAGGCAGTTATTATGATAAACATGGCACTGTGTTTCATGGACATGGTTTTTGGAAATGACCTGTACCAGCATGCAGGAGAAACTGGAGCTGCAGGCTAGTGAAAACCCAGAATGCACCTGTAGAACATATTAGGTCATTACGGTGTTTAGCTTGCCAGAAATATGATAGATATGTGGAGGGTGGGGGCCTGGATCAAAAGATACATTTTGAAAAAGTAGCTAGAAGTCATTCAAACTATAATGTGACAAAGGATTTGGAATAATTCTGACCATGTGATGAGAAATAAAATGAAGCTGAGTGAAAAACTAATGGACTAGTTTGTTTAGTGTAAGAAATATCAATGTGTCATTGGATTCAAGCTTTGGCATGATTATTGTTTACAGTTCTTAGATATTAATTGAAAATATTCATACACATATACAATATTATTTGAATCATATTTCATCTCTTCTGCTTCTTTTGGCCTCTAGTATATTCTCCTTGAAACTTCATAAGGCTGCCTTCTGCTCCACCTCCTACACCTATTCCTTCTTTCTATAATCCATTATATTCAATTAATGCAATTATTACATGCATGAATTTGAGTTCATCTAATGGATCATGAACAAACTCCAACAATCCCACTAATGTGAAGTGTGACTCTTTCTCTCATAGCCACCATCAATTGGAAATAACTCCTTAGCTACAGGAGGGTCTTCATGTGATCTTCCTCCATCCATGCTAGAATGTTTGCTGGGCTTAATTTTATGCAGCTCATATGCAGGTGGCCACAGATCCTCTGAATTTATGACTGCAAGAACTATGTAATGTCCAAAGAAAACATTTCATATCTTATCATCCATCTCTTACATACTTTACTCCCTCTCTTCCAAAAAATTTTCTGATTCTTAGAGACAGAGCTGTTGCTAAAGATGTCCCCTTCACAGGTAAGTATTGGCAGTACCTTGGTTTTCAAACTTTGACCAGGTTTTAGTATTTCCATAAAATGCTGCTTATTGTAACAGAATCTTCTCTGACAAAGGTTGAGAGCATCCCATATTTGGGGACAGGGGATAAGCGTAAATATTTAGAAGACAGTTTGACAACATGACCATTTGGCAAAATAATAATAGTAGATTCTCTTGAAGGCAAAATAATAATAGTAGATTCTTTTGAAGACAAATGGCTTTCTAAGACATTTTGGTTTTGATAAGGTTTGCAATATTAGGCATGGATTCACTCCTTCTGAGTAGGCCACAAATCCAATAAACTAGTTTATCATCGACAACAGGCATATCAGTATCATCCTCCCTCCCTAATGAGCAATACTACAGTATGTAGGGTCCAGTGCTGGCTAAGGCTGTTTATGTCCTTTCTTCTACAGAGTGCGCTGCATATATCTTTTTTTTTGGGGGGGGGGCAGTCAGAAAGATAGAAGAAAGAATGTTTTTTCATCAGTTTCTTTATGTCCCGAGGCCAAAGTCACATGTCTTTAGCAATAAGTTCTTACTATTTATATCTTATAGATAACCTAGAACAATGACAACAATCTCACAGCTCTCATCCAGATCTACAATGAACGAGGAGGGCAGGTAGAGCAGAATGATATGTGGTGTTTGACCATGAAAGGAGCTTGAGGTTATGCTAAAGGCTAAACCTTGATCGTGTGTCCATTATCCACTCCAGGGGGAAAATAACCACCACTACAGCAAAGATGTACATCATCACATACCACATGGGAAAAGGGTTCCTTTATTAATTAGTATTGTCTCATGAGATGTTCCACCTACACAGCTATCAGCATCAGTTACAACTCTCATTGTCCACTGCAAGCACCATGAAACTGTCCCACCACAACCACAGCTTTTCTTGGTTTCACCGCAGATATGGCACTTTCAGGAAAGCAAAGCAAAGATTCCATCCAAATCTAACAGCAAATAATTGAGTTTATCGGGGTTATTTACAAGAATACATTCATAGATATTTAGATGGCAGCTACATCATTAAAACTCCAAAATACTGACCACTGTTGGCCATCCAAAATTCTGATCTCTCCAGCAATTGGTACTGCTTGTAGAAATTTTAAAAGAATCATAAAGAATCTTGTTTCTCCCTTCTGAAACTTGTACTTTTTTTTGTTTATTTGTTTTTTTACTTCAGAATCTTACAATCCACTCTTCTATGTTCTGAGAGGAATGTTCTAATTTGCAGGAAATTGGCACAAAATTGCAAGAGAGTAGCAAGATAGAATTCATAAAACAATGAATATTATTTTATTCTGATGAGACTTTTCAAAACACATATCCTCCTAGATGGAGATGTTAGAGCAGAAAATAACATAGGTCAGTACCAAATTGCTCCATTTTAGAGATATTACAAAGAATTAAATGAGCCCAGAAACTATTAGCCATCACTGGAGTTGAGATTCAGATTTTGGAAGTTGTTTTGTTGTTGTTTTTGTTTTATTTTGTTATTGTTGTTTTTTGTTTTTCAAAATAAGGGAAACAATTCCTTCCTTCCTTATTTCCTCCCTCCCTCCCTTCCTCCTTTCCTCCTTTCTTTCTTTCTTCCTTCACTCTCTCTCTGTCTCTGTCTCTCTGTCTCTCTGTCTCTGTCTCATTTTTTCTTCATCACTGATACCATACGTGACCCTAATTCTTTGGGGTGCTTTTCAAACTTCATAGCATCTGCATGCCATATAGATTCAAGAGAACTGTCTTCTCATTCTAGGGTTCAACCACTATGGAGAACAGAACAGTAGGCTTTGCATAGGCCAATAGTGGTACACTCAGAGAGAAGTTTGTACAGATAAAGAACTCTAGCTCCACAGGTGCCAACTTGCTGCCCAAGAGAGACTTCCTATCCCTTACTCTTGCAGGTTCCCCTCAACAGTACACCAGTCCACTCAGAAAAATGGGAATAGGGTGACTTTCAGAAAACAAGACATAGTATACAATCCTAGCTGAGCCTCACATGTGATCGATCATGAGAGAAACCAATTTGGATCTTATTGAGGTAGCTTTTAATGTGAAAGTCACCCCTCTGAGACATCTGTCACCACCTGAAGCTGCATGCTCAATTGAAGAGGAAGACTATAGCATGAATCCTAATTGTTCTTAATAAAAACCCAGAGTCAGATATTGGGGGATTGGTGAAAGCTGAGAGAACAAGAAAGCAGACCAACCAGTCACTAGACAGACCTTTACTTCTACCAATGCTCAGACCAAAGGGAGGATCCTGTCCTTAGGATGCATCTTCAGATTTCACTAGCTTTTGTTGTCTACTCTGCCTTATATTCCTCTCTGCACTCAGTCATATCCCTTCCTGTTTCTACCACCTTAGGACTGGTATTAAAGGTATGTGACTCCCATGTACTGAGATTGAAGGTATGAGCCAACACCACCTGGCTCTTTTTCTCTTTGAGATTGGAACATGCTAGTATAAACCAGGGAAGCCTTGAACTCACAGAGATCTAGACAGATCTCCCAAGTCCTGGGTCCAGAAATTAAATGTGTGAGCCATCACTGCCTGGCCTCTAGTGGCTTAGCTCTGCACTCTGATCTTCAGGCAAGTTTTGTTTGTTAAAAGACAAACAAAATAGAATAGGATTGGTCAAGGGTATGAGTAGCTGCCTTCCCCTGCTGGAACCTCCAAATAAATTGACAAGAAATGTGTTCGTAAAAACAAATAAAACAAAATAAAAAGTTAAAATCCTGTGAGCCACAAATGCCTATAAATGCTAATATCCCATTAAAATTAATGAGTAATTCTGTTATAGCAATTTTTAAAACTTACGATTGAATTCACAATGAATGGTGATCTTTTCAGTAAAACTAATGCTTAGGGTAAAAAAAAAGCAATAACATAGGAATATGTGTCTTTATGAAAAGATCTAATATGCATACATTACACATAATTCTCTCATTTGGTGTCTTAATCAGTCTGAGATTACAAAAAATGGACTGTGGTTCATTTAGGAATCAGAGATCAGGATACTGATATGATGCATTGAGATTCAGATGAGGTCTGTTTTCTGAGCGATAGATCCTGAAGTCTTCTTATGATCTCACAAAGTTGAAAGGAACCAAGTGAGGTCCCTCAGTCTCTTTTATGAAAACCCTTCATGAGTACTCCACTATAGTAATCTTTGTATCTTCCAGAATTTTATCTCCATCTTTTTTGGATTTGTGTTTGGATTTCAACATATGGATTGTACAAAGAACATATTTGGTCACTGCACTTAGTCATGCCCTCAGTGAATTCTGAATATGGATTTGGTATATGTACCCAACTGAAGTCAAGTAGAGAAGTCCCAAGTTTAATGAGGAGCTTGTATCTAAACTTCTTGGATTAAAAGAACTGTGTTTAGTATTGAGTACTGCCTCTCAGGCCATTTAGTTTTCATGTGCATGAGAAAAACAAGCATGCTCTGTTGTTCACAAACAGAAGAAAAACATACGGTAAATTTGATGGCAATGTTCTGATGCAGAGATTGAATTACAAAACAGTTTCTTGAAAAGACAACCTTAACATAACCTAAGAAAATTTTCCTTCACAAAATATGATATTCAACATATTGCTTTTAAAAGGGATCCATTATGGCTCAAATTCCTCATCTCCAGAGATGTGTTTAGTCTGGTTATCTTTTCCTAATAGACATTGTTCTTAATGAATTTATAGAAAATCCATTGACGGTCCTCTTACTAGGACTTTATATTCACAAATATCACTAAGTTGATCAGGTTCTCTGTGAAGAGTTGACTTCTGCCCCATTACCTAAGTGAAATCATTTTTATGACAGCAGGAAAGAGTATAATATAGTTTGAGATTACTTACAAATCTATAAAATCTATACTTCAAAAACAAGGAACGTATACATTATCATAAGTAAAGTATATCTCTGTGATATGACTAACCAATAGTATATTATATAGCAATGTTAACCAATCCTGAATTATCTTATTCCAGGGAGCTATTGTGTTGCTGCCCTCCCTCATTCCAAAATTACCCTATGATGTATTTATGATGATGGAGCTTCTATCAGTTAAGGTTCATGAGGAAATACTAAAGTCCTTGATAATTACTAATCAATAACAATATATTATTACTGGGGAAATCTTATTTTAAAGATTACTTATATGCAATGAATAACAATGTGTTGCAATTATAGATTTTCCAATCTAAGACCATAATCCTACTATAATTTCTCCAATTTTAATTCTTTTTGCTAATACCTATTAGCCTTTGGAACCTAGTACAATTAAGGACTATGTCTAAACAAACTGATCAAACAAGAAAAAAGAAGAAAAAAAAAACCCTCAGATCCCAAAAATGCACAAACAGGAAATTCAGGATTGAGGTAAGAAAACCCAGGCCTGCATAATGAGGACTCAGAGAGGATTGTGAACTCTCCAGTGCACTTTAGCAGACAGGAGGATTGAATTACCTCAAACAGGATTGTCTCTAGCTGGGGTTGAAAACATAGATGTAAGATGAGCTCTTAAACGCACACAGTTGAAAGGAACACTTGTAGAAAAAAAATAGTTCAGTATTTCATTAAGAACCCATAAAGAATTTGTTAAGGCTATAAACTCAATTCCAATGACTGAAAACACTCAGGAAAGAGTACAACCTTCTGCGAAGTTCAGAAGTAAAATTATGTAACTCCTTAAAGCCTAAGATGTGTGAGTGTATGTAGAATCACAAGTACAAATTACTTGTGTAGGAAATGTTTAATGAAATTATTTTTACCTTAAAAATTAAACACTCAAAACAGAATATGTGAAAAACATATTTAGAAATAAAATAAAAGAGAAACTCCTGGAAATAATTTTAAGATGACAAAAATATTCATAGATTATTGAGGTCTAATAAACTATAGGGGAAATATAATGAAAATTATGGTAAAAATTAAGTTAACATGTTCTCATTTATATTTATATTTTTCTTTTATGTCTATATATTTGTGTGCTGTGTGAATGAAATACTCACGAAGTCTAGAAAAGGGAATCAGAGCCTCTGGAACTGCAGTTATTGCAGACAGTGAAGAGCTGTTGTATGAGCACAGGGTGTTAAACCCTGATCTCTAGGAAGAGTTACTAGTGCTCTTACCTGCTGTGCCATTTCTCCAATTTCTCCATCCTTTTTTAATGCAAGTGCATAGATAAGTCATATAATAGTAAGAATTGAAAAACACTACTTAAGTTAGTATCCTGGTTAGTTTTATATCACCTTGTCATAAGCTAGGATAATTTGGGAAAAGGAACTCTCAATTGAAAATACCTCTAAAATAGTTGTGTCAGGTGTTCTGTGTTGTGTGGGACTTATAAAGGACAGTCAGTCCTGAATGGAATTTTTCCTCTCTAACAGCAGGGAAGAACAGTTTCTGTAAACTGAACCTTAATCCACCACTGAGAAGCTTATTTATTTATAGATACACAAAGGTTGTGTTTGAGGTACCCCATGTCCCTCATACCAAAGCCCCTTTGATCTATTCTGCATGTTCTCTGAAGTAAATTATCACACTTCTGCAACCTTAGTCCTTATTGTGTAGTGCCTGCCGTACCCAATAATTCAAACTTCTCCAGATCTGCCTGTATAGTCCTGTAACCAAAGTTAGGCAAAGGATGGAAAACCCCTTTAGAAAAACAAGTCTAAAAATCCCAGAAAACAATCCCTGTTCTTCACTATGATTTCTTCAAGGTACTTACCTTCAGAAAACAATAAATACATTCTACTGTTACCCTAGATACAGTTAAAAACAATTATTACATTCTAATGTTACCCTAGATACAACTCTCCTAGATTCCCACTGCCTGTTTGTCCATAGGCAAGTCTGCAGTGCATTTGCCCAACAGTGATTAACACTGATGTGAGATGTACAGCTCTTTGTGGGTTGTGCCACTTCTAGGAAAGTGGTCTTAGGACATATAAGAATGCAGGATGAGAAAGCCATGAGGAACAAACCAGTAAGCAGCATTCATTGATAGCCTTTGCTTCATTTCTTGCTTCCGGGTTCTGCCTTGAGGTCAGATGAGTTCTCTGTGATTAGTTCTGACCTGAGACTTGTAAGATGAAAGAAACCCTCTCCTCCCCAAATTGATTTTAGTTATAGTGTTGTATCATGACAATAGAAACCCCAACTTCCACCCCTGTTAAACATACATAAACGTGTTTTTAATATGCATAGCTCTAAATGAGTATTATTAAAATAGCTTTCATTACAGTGACAGACAGTTTTATTAACCCTGTTCACAGTCAACATTGGAATAAGCAAAAGTTAGAATAAAGGAAACTGTGGAAAGCCTGAGGATTATGGGTGTTAAAGAATCAGCATTTGTATTTGCGATGATCATAAACATGTGGTAGAGAAAGAACTACAGATGCACGATCAATACCAAAAAGGATTGTATAGACAGTAACCTGCACTTAAATGGGATCAGTAAGAAAAATTCAGTGTTTACAAGCAACATTTAGTTATCACATTTTTATAAAAATTAAATTATCTAAAAATTAATGATAAGCATGATGTACAGAAAATTTTAAAATATTACTAAACATTAAACTCTAAACAATGAAATATACTTCCATGCCAATATGTAGGATAAATGATTGTCATAAAAATGTCAGTCAGTCCTTAGAAATTCATCCCAACCTAAGGATTCAATGACTGCAAAATCCATGTGTAATAGCAGAAACTTAAAATAGTTTAAGTCTCCCTGAAGGAGAGAACATAGCAAAAGAAACATCTTTTCTAAACCTAAGAACTATTTTAAGTTATAGTATTTCAGAGAGTGTAAAAAAGTGAGCAAGATGAGAAAATTGGCAGAGAATACAATAACACACCCAGAAATAGATCCACACAAACACACAGCTTTGATTTAGGGCTGAAGTGGGAAATGAGCATCAAATTTCTTATCTATATGGAAAGAAAAATGAATTGAGTTCCTCTATCACAACTTACCTATACAACTGGCTATAAATCAAAATATCATAGATGAAGTTTCTAAATTTTGAGGAGAAAATATAAACAACTAACATACATGTGTGTATATGTATATATTTAAAGTGGTACATTTCTTACCTGATATTCATATTCAGGTAAGAATTTCTTACCTGATAAGAAAATAAATATTAAATTCAATAGTTTCTTTTCATTTAATGGTAGATTTTCAGCTGAAAAGACAACCCATTAAAATGGAGAAATATTTGCAAAGCATTTAACATAACCATAAATCATGGAAAAAATCATGTTTTTGAAATGATGCTAAATGATAGAATATGAAAAGTTTTGGTTTATTTTTTTCTGTTCTTCTTCAGTGTACTCAGTAATGGTGAGTGGCGATGATTTCTAGGCTCCATTGTGTTGAGTTCTACAAACAGATTAGAGAATCTCAAGGTGAGAGAACACATTTCTGACATCTGCTCTGGGGTAGAAACTGGCTAGTTCATTAGCTTCATAGCCAGGCTTCTGTTCATGACTGTGCTTCAAGAGAGAAAAAATATGATATCAATGGATGACTTGCTCAGCCTCAGTCTAGAAGCCACAGAACAGTAAGCTGTCACAAAGTTTGCACAGATTCAAGGACCGAAAACCAAGGCATTACCTGCTGCAAGAATAATGACAAAAATCTTTCAGATGAGGTACTGCTGAGGCCCTGTATCAGTCTATAGCAAATAATGCATTGGTATTTCTCAGAAGAAAAATATACTCACTTTAATTTTTTTTTTAATTTATTTATTTATTAAAGATTTCTGTCTCTTCCCCGCCACCGCCTCCCATTTCCCTCCCCCTCCCCCAATTAAGTCTCCCCCCAGCCCGAAAAGCAATCAGGGTTCCCTGTCCTGTGGGAAGTCCAAGGAACCCCCACCTCCATCCAGGTCTAGTAAGTTGAGCATCCAACCTGCCTAGGCTCCCACAAAGCCAGTGCGTGCAGTAGGATCAGAAACCCATTGCCATTGTTCTTGAGTTCTCAGTAGTCCTCATTGTCCGCTATGTTCAGAGAGTCCGGTTTTATCCCAGGCTTTTCCAGACCCAGGCCAGCTGGCCTTGGTGAGTTCCCAATAGAACATCCCCATTGTTTCAGTGTGTGGGTGCACCCCTCGCGGTCCTGAGTTCCATGCTCGTGCTCTCTCACTTTAATTTTTAATATAAAAAAATGAAACCTCATTGACATTCCACTTTACATTTGATTGGCAAGACGGACTCTATTGTTACAGATGTAACTTAGTACATACACTTCTGAGAACAGAATGACATATGTCAAAACACTAAATTTTAACTGCCCTATGATCCATCTATTCTTCTTCTCAATATCAAAGAAAATGACGTTATTATTACACAAGAAATTCAATATGAGTTTGCTTCTGTTTGTTCACTGTTCCTTGCAGATACCATTTTACTCTGGCATTATTCAAATGGCTAGGACATGGATTAGCCAAAGAACTCATGAACAAGTTTTAATGCATGAAGAAAATTTTTTTTTGTTAATGACACAAAATGTGTTGTTATTTATTTTTAAGACTATATATTCTCATGTACATTAAAATGGAATGAATCAAAACATACCATATTAAATGAAACAAACCATATTCAAAGAGAGAAATAATTTCATCTAACTTTTTTCATATTTGAAAGAACAATATATTTATTTATATAATTGTCCTAAACATACAATATTACTATAATATGTACTACCAGTATGTTAACAAAAAAAGACATAGTATTGAACGTAACTCTGAAGTCTAGAAGAAAACTCAGTGTCCACTGATAGAAAGAATAGAGAAAATAACTACTATTTTATCTCTTCTATGTTCTGTACTTTAGTTTGGTTGTTAGTGATCTGGATAAGAAATGGCAGAGGTCTTGAGTCTGGAACCAACTCTCTTTTGCAACCTAATATGGCCTGGAAGGGGGTGGAAAGGGCAATGAGAGAGAAAGTGGGCACAGAAATGTCAGAAGAACTTTGGTCCTTTCTCTTCTAAAGACATTTTATTTACCTATTGATTGTTTTTATTGGTTTGTTTGTTTTTTGAGACAGGGTTTCTCTGTGTTGCAGCTCAGTAGAGAAGGCTGGCCTCAAACTCACAAAATTACCTGCTTCTGTCTCCTGAGTGCTGGATGAAAGGTGTGCACTACATCTGCCCAGTAAAGCACTTCACGTATTGATGATGGCTCCACCCACAAAAATTAGTCAGCTTCCCAGACCACATCTCAAAATACCAACACTTTGGCAAATGGATCTCAACGCAATATATTTAGGAAGACAAATATTTCACTCCATAGAACTGCTGAGTAATGTTCTAGATAAACAAATATGATATTTACCGCAGCATGGATAATAGCATAATAAAGATGAATGAGAATATTAAATTCATGAAAATCATACAAAGAATGATAATTTAGTTAATATAAGTAAACATCAAATAGAAATGTATCAGTATGAGTTTATACATACATGTACACTTTTGTCATTGGATATATTTAAAAAATTATGCTAAAGTATGAAATACAAATATATTGGTAGGTAAGAATTTTAGATGGAAAAAGTACACAAATAGAGATATGTCATTTGTAGACCTTATAATGATTAGTCATAAATTCACACATATCTACCATTTATTTTAAAAGGGATACTCAGCCAATCACAAGAACTTATGTGACTATGCATTTGCCTTTTTTCCCTCTTACTAGTGTTTTTTCTCAAATATAAAAATTATTTTATGATTTGTGGTATCATTGATGTGTTCACAAATTACCTCAAGAACTTACAACTCTAAATAACACATATGTAATATATTTTATATTCTCGTAAATTGTCACTAGAAATAATGGATTCTAGTTGATATAACCTTCTAGGAACATAAATGCTTAACTTCTGAAAAACATTGAGTATAAAAAGCTTTATTATTAATAGATATACTTTAAGGAGTTAATTGTATGGATTTTATGGGCCATATGCACCACAAATCTGTTGTACTACTTCAAAAAGGAACGCTCTCCATTATAAATTTTCATATCCCATTTGACACAAATATAAAAATTTATTACATCAGTGTTAATCGGTGAAAACAAGTATCCATGAAACATTTGTTTAAACAGTGAGTAAATGTTTGCTGTGCAATTAACAGTTTGCTGATATATAGTCTAGAAACAAAAGGCAGTGGCATTGAAAATAGCTTCCAGTGTATCACAAAATCTATAGGAATTTGTATCAATTAGCATAGATTTAAGGTAAGGAGGCCAATTAAGCAATTACATTATTTTTTAACTGGGAGATAATATTTAATTATGTAAATAAAACAAAACTGAATTTTCAAAGAATTTATCTCTTTATTCATCATATATTCAATAGTTGAACAAAGTAATTAGAAGTAGTGCTAGAAAATCCAAATTTCTTGCATATTCTTGGTTTTTTATCTAAGCTATTTCCTTATAAAGCAACTTAATTTTTCTAAGCATTCATCACACTTTGAATTGTGTGTGGAAGAATCCAATGAGAATAACTAAATGACACCCAATGTGGTGCCTTGAGTAATTTAATAATTTGGAAGTATGTAATGGTACTTTTTTGGACATTGGCACAATGCTGGTCTAATTTCACTTGAAGTTTGTGACTTCGTTTTTCAGCACAACTTTTATTTTTTCTGCATGCTTCAGGATAACATAAATATCTGACATGGTCTTATCCCTATAAAGTAAAATACTAATGCCTGTTATTTTAGAGAACAATACCCTTCATTGCCCTTCAGAGAAGACAGCGGCTGAAGTAGTTCTTGAAACCAGCTATCAGTGGTAGTCTGTGTGTTGGAACTGCACACTGACATTGAAGAGGAAAAGGCAATATTCTGCCATTTCAGAGTAAAACTAGATACAACACAACACTTAGGAAATAAAGAAGTCCTAGTCTCACACATCCTACTTAGAATTGAGACTAAGAAAAGTGGGCACTGTTACTACTTGCTTCAAAAAAATATTTAATTGTATTTTTCAGCTTAGAAAAACCAATGCACAAAAGCAAAGCAGAATTCACCTGATAGAATGTATATGTATTTATTAGTCAACTACACAGTGCACAGTTTAAATATAATTTAAAATTATATTCAAGGCTGGAGAAATCTCTCAGACAGTCAAATGCTCCATAAAAATAAAGGCTTAAGATAGATTTACTGTTCCAATGTCTTTAGTCGATTATTTAGGAGTGGGGTGAGACATAAGTCAATCCCCAAACCTCATTAGCTAACAGGTATGGCTGAGTAGATGAGCTTCAGGTCCAGTGAGAATCTTAATTTCAAGAAACAAAAGAAGAATAAAGGAACACCCCACATCAACCTGTTTTTTTTAAATACACAGAGATGAACATATATTGGCACATTCACACTCATATCAATGAATGCATAAAGCACACATATGCTTATACAAACAGTAGAAAAGTAGGAAGGAATGATGGAGGAAAAGAAGAAGGGAAGAAGGAAAGTATAGAATTGAAAGTGCCAAAGTATTTATGAGGAAAAAGATTATTTCAAATCCTAATTATGCTCAAATATTTTATAAGTCTAGAAGATTAAAACTGAGGTATGAAGATAATTACGATTAGAATAATTAAATGACAACACAGAAATTTATGGAATCATTGGACCACTCTACCCAGAATCAAATTAATCCTTCACAATTTGATAATTATATTTAGTTATATATTTATTTCTTTGTTTTTTTATTAAAAATTTCCACCTCCTCCCCTCCCCCCTCCCCCAACGCCACACTCCCCTCCCCCTCCCTCTCCAGTCCGAAGGGCAGTCAGGCTTCCCTGCCCTGTGGGCAGTCCAAGGTCCTCCCCCCTCCATCAAGGTTCTTTGGGTTTTTGTGACAGGATTTCTCTTTGTAGCTTTGGTGCCTGTCCTGGAACTAGTTCTTGTAGACTGGGCTGATCTCAGACTCACAGAGATCTGCCTGAATTTGCCTCCCGAGTGCTGGAATTAAAGGTATGCTCCATCATTGCCTGGTTCATATTTATTTTTATGATGAAAAGGTACCATTAAGTTTTTTACCTCATGAAATAACTGGAGGCAAAGATTGAAATTCTTTATTCATACATCATGTTTATTTACAATGAATAAACACATCATGGTTGATAATATAATTACGTAATGTCCTACAACCCCACATTTAAACAGTGGTTGCATTAAATTAATGACAGAATTAATCATAAAGCATCTTCAAACATTCTGTATTTTTAAAACAAAATTATTGTTTCAATAGGAGACATAGCTTTGCTTTGGCACTTGTGTGATGATCAGAGGATAATTTTGTGCACTTGGTTCTCTCCTTGCAACTTTACAAGAATCCAAGGGTCAAACTCAGCCTAACAGGCCTGTGTGACAAGAGCTTTTCACCAAAAAGCTATACACCAACACAGTCTTTAATTCTAGTGTTTATAAAAATGTTGCCTATGTTATTGGAGCAATAATCTAATTCAAATTTGACAGATTACTTTTTTCATGTAACTTAATATGTTTTATTCTAAAGTATTAAACAGTATTTTCAATTATTCATTTCTTTATTGAATTCAATTTATCATAGGACTATGCATATTCTATGCTAAAACTGTGTCCCTGAGCTAACCCCTCAACCTATAGTGTTCTTATTTATGACATGAACTTAGGCAGTGGAGAAAAATTCATGCTTTGGAACTGACCCGAATTATCATCAAAGTTCTATGTTTTGGATGGCATGAATGTCTTCTCAGAAAAACAGTCTTTCTTTCAAAAATTCTGATCCGCTGCATGTGTCTGCATAAGATATTAATGTGATTTTTTCATCATCTGTATTCTAAATTTAAATATCTCTTGCAGTCAGCACTTCTGGTAACACAGTAGGAGATTCGTGTATTATCTGAAGGAATGTCTATATTAAAATGTCACAAAAATAGAATTGAAAGGTAATCCTGGTGTAGTCTTTTATTTGAATGTAAGGATACTTTGTCAAACTGTAGCAGATTTTAAACAATTCATGGGCTTGGTAAGGCTTTTTGATTCTTAGTATAGAAAATCTTTTTGACAAATTGTGACTTACTTTTATATGTAGACACAGATTTCTTACAGCTAAGGCTTTGGCTTTCATTTTTGTTTTCTCATGCAATTTTATTATTTTATCTTTTATTTTAACATAGTTAAAAGAACATGTAGTATGGTGAGAGAAATGCTAACAGCATTTAGAATGCTAGGCATTTCAATCATGAAGTTTCTCATTTTCTTCTTTTTTATAAACACAGATAGTTATTTATAAAGTGGTGCCTTGACATAAGGACCCCAGACTATTGCAAATGTTCATACCAGCCTCAGGCACATATATTAAATGTAGGTATGAATATTCCATCTACAGTTATGCTTGATTGATTTCATTTGTCATTTTCAGGGAGTCCCAAATGAATCACCAAGTAAAATAGTTAATCAATCTTTCAATACTAAATCATTTATTATTGTGGAATATGATGGTTTAAAAACACAGTGTTCTCCAAAATAATTGCCTTGCCAAGCAAGTGTCCCATTTCCTCAGAAAGCATAATAACTCAATGCTGGAAATGTGATTTGTTTGCATGCCTCAATAAAATGAGGAAGCACATGATAAAGAGAACAAGCTAAAATGGAAATATATGGGGTACACTATGCTCTATAATTATCAACCCATCTCGCAATTGTAAAGAAATGTGACTATTTTATTTTTTATTATTTTTTGATAACAGTATCTAACTCTGTTTGTATAAAAGAGGGAGTTGGGAAAGAATAGAAACTTCGTTTAAACAAATAGGTGAGTAACCATCTATGTTTTCTTTGTTTCTTGTGATTTACTTCTGCCCACTCTGATAATATTCCAGTTGGTGCTAGCTGGAAAAATTGGCAAGGTATACATGCCAATTAATGGACTGCATCATGATAATGTCTTTTGATTCTTGTTTCTTTTATTGAAAATAAATTTTTTCACACAATATGTGTACCTCCCAGTTCCTCCCCACCTCTCCTTCCATCTAGATCTAAACCCATTTTGTTCATTCTTAAAAGACAAACAGACATTAGAAGAATAACAATAAACTAAAGAAATAAAAAACGGTCAGCAAGATCCCTGGCCAGCAAGGGGCCTGGATCCTGTACCAGAAGATCCATCACAGGGGTGAGTGTGTTCCTGATCCCCGGCAGGAGCCCAGAAAAGGAGCACAGACATTCCCACCCCCCTTAACTCCCTGGTCATTCTGAAGGGGCTGCTCCCCACTGTTACAGCCTCTCTCTTCCTATCCCATCCCAGCTTGCACCCAGGAACCCCCTTTCTTCTCCCTCCCTTCTTTGGGGCCTTAAGATCCCACAGCTCATCCTGTTTGGGTGCTGGGATGGGGTGCTGAGTGCAACTGGGTGGGCAAGAGTTCCTTTGTTTCAATAGCCTGCCAGCAAGGTAGGCCTTTTGTCAGTGAGGTCTCTGGACAGCAAGAGAAACTGATCCTGTACCAGAAGATCCATCGGAGAGCATTTGAAAGAAGAGATGGGCAGGTGCCAAGATAAGAATTCCTCCAACAATCTGAAAAACAACATGAAAACACCAGAACCCAGTGATCTTGCAACAGAAGGACTTGAACATCCTAATTCAGAAGAAGTGAAAAAAATTGACATTATGAAAGCAATAGAGTCCCTTAAACAGGATATGAAAAACTCGCTTATAGAAATGGATGAGAAGTATAACAAAAAGTTTGAAGAAATGAGTAAATCCATAAATGATACCCTGGAAAACCAAGAAAAAACAATCAAACAGGAAATGGAAACAGTTCAAGAATTGAAAACTGAAATGGAGGCAAGGAAGAAAACACAAACTGAGGGCCAGCTATATATGGAAAATCTATCACTATCAACGGAGAAAACAAAATATTCCAGGATAAAAACAAATTTAAACAATATGTAGCCACAAACCCAGCATTACAGAAAGTAATAGAAGGAAAATCACAACCTAAGGAGTCCAACAATGCCAACACTGCCTACACTAACTCAGACATCTAGCAACCCTTCATGAGCAAAACTCAAAGAAGGGAAACCCAAAACTCTACTATTGAAAAAAATCATAATAACCGGAGTCAACAACCACTGGTCATTAATATCACTTAATATCAATGGACTCAATTCACCTAAAAAAAAGGCACAGGCTAAAAGATTGGGTACGAAGACAGGATCCAACATTCTTCTGTTTACAAGAAACACACCTCAACTACAAAGACAGACATCTACTCAGAGTAAAGGGTTGGGAAAAGGTTTTTCAAGCAAATGAACCTAAGAAACAAGCAGGTGTGGCCATACTAATTTCTAACAAAATTGACTTCAAACTAAAATCAATCAGAAGTGATGGAGGTGGACATTTTATACTCAGAACAGGAACAATTCATCAGGATGAAGTCTCAATCCTGAATATCTATGCCCCTAATATAAAAGCACCAAGTTATGTAAAAGAAACACTATTAGAACTCAAGGCAGACATGACCACCACACACACTAATAGTAGGAGACTTCAACACACCTCTCTCACCAATGGACAGATCAACCAGACAGAAATCTAACAGAGAAATAAGAGAATTAATGAAGGTAATGAATCAAATGGACTTAACAGACATCTATAGAACACTCCATCCAAATAGGAAAGAATATACCTTCTTCTCTGCAATGATGTGGGAGGGTCTTCTGTTTTGAGTTGATTTCATTGGTTAATTAATAAAGAAACTGCTTGGCCTGATAGGTCAGAATATGGGTTTGTGTAGTAGGCAGAAAAGAATACTGGGAAGAAGGGAAGTAATCCAGATGCCATGGAGCCAGCTGCCAAGTCAAACATGCTGGATCTTTCATGGTAAGCCACCACCTCATGGTGCTACACAGATTACTAAGTATGGGTTAACATATAGTTATCCTCCTGGATATTAGAAGTAGACAAGATTGCTGGGCAAAAATTGGGAACTTGGGAGTGGGGGTGGGATGGGGGTAAGGGGAGATGGGAGAGAAAAGTGAGAAGGGGAGGATGGAGAGAGCTTGGGAGAATGGGATGGTTGGGATGGAGGAAGGGTGGATATGGGAGCAGGGAAGTATATATCTTAATTAAGAGAGCCATTTTAGGGTTGGAAAGAGACTTGACTCTAGAGGGGTTCCCAGGTTTCCATGGAGATGTCTCCAGCTAGTTCCTTGGGCAGCTGAGGAAAGGGGGGCTGAAATGGCCCTTTCCTATAGCCAAACTGATAAATATCTTGCATATCACCATAGAACCTTCATCTGGCGATGTATGGAGATAGAGACAGAGACCCACATTGGAGCACCGGGCTGAGCTCCCAAGGTCCAAATGAAAAACAGGAGGGAGAACATGAACAAGGAAGTCAGGACCACGAGGGGTGCACCCATCCACTGAGACGGTGGGGCTGATCTAATGGGAGATCACTAAGGCCTGCTGGACTGGGTCTGAAAAAGCATGGGATCAAACTAGACTGTCTGAACGTGACAAACAATGAGAGTTGACTGAGAATCCAAGGACAATGGCGCTGGGTTTTGATCCTACTGCATGTACTGGCTTTGTGGGAGCCTAGTCTGTGTGGATGCGCAAGCTCCTAGACCTGGAAGGAGGAGGGAGGACCTCTGACTTCCCACAGGGCAGGGAACCTTGACTGCTTTTTGGACTGGAGAAGGGAGAAGGAGGGAAGTGGGGGGAGGGGGAGGGAAATGAGAGGTGGGGAGGAGGCAGTAATTTTTAATTAAAAAAAACCTCTATGAGTGCTCAATATCCTACCTAACAAATATCGACATAATAATTATAGAAGAATGAGAGAAATAGTATTTGCAACCTTGTTTTAGAAACTTTCCTAAAACATTGTACTATATACATGCTCTTGATAAAAAGAAAAAAAATAGGTCTGCTACTTCTTCATGTAAATATTTTGAAGCTCTTAACTGCAGTGCACTGCGCCCCCCCCCCCCCCCCCCCGGTCTGTGCTCTATGTGCTAGAATCCAATTCTGAGCTTCAAGCAAGGGGCTGGAGGTTGAGAACACAAGCATAGAAACAGACAGACACAAGGACCTCCAATCACTGGTACAAAAGCCCTTCTTTAATAGCACATGGAGGCTTAAATACCCAACAGTCAATGGCCAACAGGTGAAAATCCCATCCTCAGGTCCTCTAGGCAAGGCACAGCGG
This sequence comes from Microtus pennsylvanicus, assembly GCF_037038515.1. Taxonomy (NCBI): domain Eukaryota; kingdom Metazoa; phylum Chordata; class Mammalia; order Rodentia; family Cricetidae; genus Microtus; species Microtus pennsylvanicus. The sequence goes on along the minus strand of NC_134588.1, from coordinate 40,808,529 downwards.
TTAGTAACTTCAATTAGAAGACTCTAGCAGGGAAGAGCAGCTGAAGGCCAGGACTCCAATTGGTCCCAACACTTAACTAGCAGAAAATATGTTTAAGGTATACTTTTGATAAAGAACTGTTTCTAGAATATACAGAAAGCTAATAGCCAGAATTCCAAAATAATATCACCTGTGGAAATATTGGGAGATATTTCACTAGAGAAATGATGCAGGATTACTAAACATGTGACAACTCATTCTTTGTCATTAAACATGATCACCTGTATAATTCACAAATAAACTGCTAAGTGATTATCATCAAATCCTTAAGAGAGTTAATATTTTAAAATATACATTAGTAGTAGTTGTAGTATTTGGTAGCAATCACTAATAGGAACAAATTTCCTGTTTAATTTGAATTAGATGATAACCTGGATATTAATCATATAAGGCACTAATAACAAAAACTCTAAATAAAAGCTCTTGGCATATGCAAAACTCATATAGTGTAGGCATGTATGTATGTATGTAAATTTTTTGAAACAGTTTCTCTGAATAGCTTTGGTGCCTGTCCTGAAACTATCTCTTTTTGACTAGACTTGCCTTAAACTTAAAGAGATCCACCTGCCTTTACCTCCCAAGTTCTGGGATTAAAGATCTGCACCACCACCACCTGGCTTTTTCTCTTAAAATAGTAAACAGTGCCGGGTGTGGTACCACATGTGTTTAATTCCAGGGCTGGGGGGGTGGGGGCGAGGCCGACTGATCTTTATGAGCTCTTGGCCAGCCTGATTCTAGGACAGAGTTAGTTCTAGGACAACCAGAAACCCTTGTCTCGAAAAAAAATAGAGAATAAACAGTGTCATAATAAACCAAAAAGTGATGTTTTGAATGAATAATTAAAAAGCTGAGGAGTTCATATAAGTTCAAAAATTAGTAAACAAACTTAGTGTTACTGCTAAACTAAATTTACTCTCTGGGTAACAGTGAGTAAATACTAACGTATCTATGATAAATGATTATAAACAAGAAATAAAAACCATCTAGAAAACATGAAAACAAAAAAATAAAAAACAAATTAATATGTCAACATAAATAAACAAGACACACACATAGATGAAGAAACACATGTTCACACAACAGGTATTCCACAAAAACCCTGAAATGGAAGCCATACTATATAAGCAAATAATGTAGAAAACAACAGCAAAAACAAATTTTTAAAAACTTCCCTGAAAATATGAGACACGAACATCCAGAAAAGCCATTGAGTTCATTTTGTGATGGCTGTCTATATCTGCTGTCTTAAGAGTGGTTTGTTTTTCCAGTTTGACTCAGTTGTTAAAACCTTATTTTTCTTTTGCAAGTGGCTATCAACTGAAGACAACCTATGGATTATAGAAGGGGCATGTGTTCTCCTCTTTTCATCCCCAGGACCCCATCTAATGCATACCTGTGTGAGCCTTGTGTTTGCTGCGACAGTCTCTGAGGTCATATGTGTACCATCCTGTAGCGTTTTAAAGGGCTAGGCTACTTTACATGATTCACTCTGGTTCATATGTACTTTCAGCAGCTTCTTCTGCAATGTTTCCTGAACCCTGACGGGAGAGATATGATGAAGGAGACATGTCTTTTATAACTAAATGTTCTCTGCATATAGCGGACTATGGATTTGTATATCTTCTCATTGGCTGCAGGAGAAAGCTTCTCTGATTATGATTGAGCAAGGCACGGCACCGTGATACTAGCATAATGTTGTTAGGAGCCATTTGATCGCTATAATCCTTTAGCAGAACAGTATTGTTTAGTTTCCCCATAAGTCCCTGGCCTATCTATTCTTGGTTTCTCGGCCACAAAAGCAGAATTGGGTCTGAGTTCAATTTCGTGAAGTGGCATTTAACTCAAACCAGATATTTATAGGTTATTCCTGCAAGCTTTATCCCTGTATTGTACAAGTGTAAGAGGCAGGTAGGTCACTCTTACAGATCAAAGGGTTTTCTCCTTTGCTAGTTTGGAGAGTAGCATACAGTACCACAAATTCTAGTCTTTAGGGGTGAAGGTCTTAGGTAGGTCATAGATTGACCTCTCTGTGTTCTTGTGTAGTTGTGATCTTCAGGCTTAAGACCTCGGCATCAGTTTGTGGAGAGCTGTCAATAACCTTTGGAATAGCATAGGTTGTTTAGGAGTTCTCATGAAAATTCTTTGGCAAAAAAAAAATTATTTTGATTTAACCCATTCCTGGTACTTGAAGTTTCATTTGGTGATGAGAAATGTGCAGCTAGGGCTCTGTCTTCCCCATTATTTGGTGATCTCATTTAGATAACTGTAACACACACACACATGCACACCACACACATGCACACCCACACACACCCACACACACATATATATATATTCTTCACACACACAAATATATATAAATGTAAATATATATATATATATTTGTGTGTGTATGTGTGTGTGTTTGTGTGTGTGTGTGTGTGTGAAGAATTATTTCTTATTAGGAAAGAATGTGACTATTTTATAAGGATTATTTTTCTTTGAACCCCTGCTTTTAAGTGACTGCATAATTCATCCCACTTGAAGAGCATAAAGCAGATAACATTTTGCTTACTCAATGAACTGAGACAAAACTTAATTTGAAGCATAAAAAACAATGGACAAATCAATCCCAATTTCAATGGGAATGCCTTTAAAACTTCTAATGGCCATCCTTTTGCATATTAATGGTTTTATTAAGTACAAACAAACAAATAAAACAAGAGCTAATATAAAAACAAACTATTAACTCTAGAGAGACTGTAAAACTGGAACATTGGGATGAATAGCAAATTCTTAGAGTCAATCATGGAGTCAGCAGTTGTAAGATTGCACACCTATCAAGCAGGTATGCTCCAGTCCTAAAAGATCATAAACAGCATTGATCCCAGGGCTCAGTTTATTGCCTCTGTCACTTGAATAGACCTCTAAGCTCTTGTTTCCTCATCCGTAAAGTATAATAGTAAAAATTCAAACTAACCCACTTTAGAGATCAAATAATGTTATCCCTATAAGGTGTTTAGAAATGTACAGAAGAATAGTTTTCAGTTGAAAATGGCATTGTAATTCAAATGCACATCATTTAAAGATCATTTCACATTGGTGTGAGAATTACATATTTTTCCATCTAAGCGGAAGAAAGGTTTTTCCTGAAAGTTCCTCTTGTAGCAGCAGTTAAAAGAATAACACTGTTTTCTCATCAATCTTTTTCTAAAGGCAAGATAGCATCATAACAATCAAGGAGAAACACCTTATTAAATGTTTTGTTAGTGAACTGTTCCTTATGGTCTGACATCATCATCAATCCTTTACATCGTGACTAGCATTCTGATTATCACTTCATCTCTGCTTAAGAACACATGTCATCCCATTAAAATCAGTCTTTTAAAAGGATTCTTTTGCATTGAAAACTTTTCATTTAAAATCAATGCCATTCTCCATACTTTGGTATGCCAATGCAGCAGATGTACACTTCTGTGTAGCTCAAGGCCTCACAAAAGGGGAATTAGGGACAAGCAAGCATTGTGTACTCTTGATTCCCGTTCAGGTGCTTACTTGCTGTTAGTGCTCAGGCAGGTAAATCTCTAATTTATGGTTTCCTAGTGTGTATTAAGCTAATGGAATACTTTTGAGGACTAAAAGACTCACATTTCTCTTTTGAACTTCCATGTGTAGAGAGAACAATGGAAGTCGGTGCTACCTTCATTGTAATTGTTGTCTGTAATAACAAGTGGGGCTTTTTGAAGGATTTACAGTTTTCTTTTGTCTCTATGAAAACTTCAATTGTAAACTCATCTTCACAAATGAACATATACACACAGGCAAACACCTATATAGCTCCTCATATCCTTCTTCCTATTTTGTTCCTTTTACTATTATGGCTAAGTGATGTTTTATTTTGTTGTCCTTGAGTATGATAAAGTAATTTTTATATTATTGTATTTTAATTCCTTAGGACTTACAAATAGGCAGGATTTTTAATAGGTACAGAAATGGTGTTGTATAAAATGAAGTGCATCTCAGTCCAGTGATGCTCTGGCGATGCTCATTTTTCCATTTTCCATTAAGCATTATTAAATCCCAACATATTCTTTTTCTGGAAGAATAGATGTAAGATGATGGAAAAAAACAATTATGTATAAATTTGGAGAAATGTTAAAATATTAATAAAACATATGCACTATTTATGAGAATAGGGATTTACCCATCTCTTTTCTATTATGTTGATTTTGAGTCTTTTTTCACTAATAAAAGTTTATCAGTAAAAAATTTCAAACTCCTTCCGTATTCTGTAAGTCATCTATGTAGATACGCTTGCCTTTCTTCCTGCGGGTGCTGAAAATCTCTGATTCCATGTTACACGTATTCTACCCTTTGCATAGAACATGGTGGGTTTATAGCTCACTCTGCTGCTAAAATGTCCTTCTACATTTTCTTTTCAAATTCTCCAACAGATTCCTCATTGTCGAATTCAATGGCAAGTTCTCAGTCATCTTTGTATCTGAACTGTGCAGAATATTGAACAAGAAGCTTGTGTGTGTGTGGGGGGGTATTCATTTATAGTTAAATTTTCAAAAAAAGAGACTGAATTTTTATCTATTCCTATCCATATGATTTATTTACATTGTTTAGTTCTGCCTCAACCTTTAAGTGTAAGAGTATTCAAAATTAAATCTGATGAGTTCATTTTCAACTGTTTGTAATTGGTGCCGTTTTCAAACTTTAAAGTATACTTGCACATATAAGTCCAATACATGTAAAAGTATCTCAAATTATAAAATAGAAAATCTGCTTTATGCCTAATATTCCACATTCCATCTGTAACCATATCTCATAAGGTAGAATTACCAGGCAGCCTGCAAACCAGGCTGCATATGAAGTCAATTAACCCATATGAAGTCCTCATTTAATCACTTGTGATCCTTCTGTGTGCTTATAAGTGTTTTAGCTCTTCTTTTCATGCCCATAGCTAGTCTTAAAATGAAATTACCTTGATTCTATACTTACCCTTTCTTAATTTGACATCTTTTTATTTGCTTTGACTAATTACCTTCCAGATTAGTTCAAATACTAAAATTGTTATAACTAGAACATCCCAGCTCCAAAGCTTTGTCTCAAAAGTCCACCCCTCTACCCAACAGTTTTTAACCGATAGGTTGTTACCCCTTTATGGTTTGCATATCAGATATCCTAAATATAGGATATTTATATTATGATTTATAGCAATAGCAAAATTATAGTTAGGAATTCACAATAAATTCATTTTATGGTTGAGGTCACCACAGCATGAGGAACTGTATTAAAGGATCATAACTACTACTCTACACGGTATCACAGTAAAAGATCACACCTAAGATCGTTCAGAGTTTTCAACTTACAGACTCCTTCACTAACCAGTGAATTCAGAAAGAACCCAGGTTACATACATTTACTACAAAGAGCTTTAAAATCCTGCCACTGATGTAGTTTTGACTTCTGGTATACTGTCCCTTAGATCCAGTTTTAACAAAACCTCTCTTTTCATTGAAGACATACTTCATATTCCTATTCCAGGACTTTGCAATGACTGTATCATATTTCTGGAATGTGACATATCCAGCATTTGCAAAGTAATCCCACCTCAAGCTTTCTTATCAATCAAAACTACTTTGTTTTCTTGTTGTGCCTATCTTAAAACTTTTATTTAAAAATTTAGGCCTCCCTCTTACTTATTTTCATCACCTACTCACTTTCTCCCATAACACTTAGTACTTTTTTAAATAGCACAAAGTCATTTTATTCATATGTCTTCCCTACCAATATGTAGCTGTGATAATTTCATGAATGTTTCTGTTATGTTTAATATTGTAAACTAAACAAACACACTACTCCTGGTGTATAAGTGGTGCTTGGTAAATATTTGATAAGACATAAAATTATAAGATTTTTAGTTGAGCATATAGTACAAAAATAATCTATAACTGATACTATGTCATATTGCTGTGGGATATTTTTTAACTATTCAAAGATGTGTTGTATTTGATTATGTTGTGTAATAAATTTTTAAATTATTTAAAGATGAGTTTCTGTTTTACTTTGCCTGCCTTGAGCTCTTGATTGGTTTAATAAAAAGATGAATGCACAAAAGTGAGGGAGGAGGTATAGACAGGACTTCCAGACAGGGATAGAAAGTAGGAGGAAGAATTTAGACTCAGAAGAAGAAAGCAAAGAAACATCAGGGATACAGAAGGGACCAGCCAAACAAACACAAAGGAAGCAGGAAAGTAGGGCTAAAGAAATTAAAGAGAGGTAAAAAGCTCCAAGGCAAAACTCTGATGAATAGAAACAGGTTAAATTAAATTAAACAGCTAGTAGAACAAGCCTAAGATAAGATTAGACTGACTAATTAATAGCCAGTCTTCATATTTTTATTTGGGAGCTGGTTGTTGACCAGAAGAAAATTTTAACTATAATATGTAGCTCATATTTGGAAATGTTTTAATTAAATTGACTAGACCCTTATAATTTATTTTTATTTCTCTTAATAAGTATAAAGCATCAATAATAAGTAAAAGATAAATTTAGCACACATTTAAAAATAGATGTAAAATTCAATTTATTCTGAGACCAAATATATTCCTCATTCTCTCTGTGTGTGTATATGTGTGTATTTCTCTCTCTCTCTCTCTCTCTCTCTCTCTCTCTCTCTCTCTCTCTCTCTCTTTTTATTATGGATTGCATCTTGGGTCTGAGGTATGCTAACTAGGCAAATGTTCTATTGATTACATATCTCATCTGACATTTATTTTAAGTAATAACTCTGACATAAACCTAGAAAATAAACAAAGAACTATATCTACCAGTTATTAAACGAGACCTCTCCCATGATACTTCTTTCAGCCTAATGGTTGTTGGTGTAGTCTTATTCCCAGAGAAGAGTGCTGTAACTTTACCACTCTTTTCATGACCTTTCTTTATATCTGAGCATTTTCTATTAATCTTCATGGAAACCTAGGGCAGAAGCAATGTCAATGTATTACAATATTCTTGAACTATATAATAATTTCAATGGTCAATTTGTGGACTTGGGTATTTCATATAATTATATAAAATCTTATGTTTCATAAAAAGATTCACTGAATTATTTTCAATATTGTTTATTTTCTTACACTTTTAGTAGATTTGCCTTTTTAAAATATTCATTTAGTTTTTTTACTTTTTAAATTTAATTTTATTGAGCTATACATTTTTCTCTGCTTCCCCCACTTCCTCTCACCTCCCCTTCAATCTTCTCCCATGATCCACATGCTCCTGATTTACTCAGAAGATCTTGTCTTTTCTATTGCCCATGTAGATTAGATCCATATATGTCTCTCTTTTGGGTACTTGTTGTCTATGTTCTCTGGGATTGTGAATTGTAGGCTGGTTTTCTTTGCTAAAAGCCACTTATGAGTACTTATAATACTTGTCTTTCTGGGTTTGGGTTACCTCAATCAATAAGATGTTTTCTAAATCCATCCACTTGCCTGCAAATTTCAAGATGTCATTTTTTTCTGCAGTGTAGTACTTCATTGTATAAATATACCACATTTTTCTTATCCATTCTTCTGTCAAGGGGAATTTAGATTGTTTCCATGTTCTGGCTATGACAAACAATGCTGCTATTAACATAGTTGAGCACATTTCCTCTGGTACTATTGAGCATCCTTTGGGTATATACCCAAAAGTGGTATCACTGGGTCTTGAGGAAGGTTGTCCTCTAATTTTTTGAGAAATCACCATACTAATATCCAAAGGGGCTGTACCAGTTTGCAATGAAGAAAGAATTAATAAATGGGACCTCCTGAAACTGAAAAGCTTTTGTAAAGCAAAGGACACAGTCAACAAGACAATACTACAGAAAGAGAAAAGATCTTCATCAACCCCCATCAAAGGATTGATCTCCAAATTATACAAAGAACTCAAGAAATTGGCCATCAAAAGAAGAAATAATCCAATGAAAATGGACTATAGACCCGAATAGAGAACTCTCAATATATTTCAATATGTTTTTCATATATAATATATAGTGTTTACATAAAATATATTGCAATTACTTATTAAATGATTGGAATATTCCCAATTTAAATAAACAGTAAGTTCTTGAATACTATATAATAATATTTATTAACCATGCATATTATTTTATTCAGGATATATATTAACTATGAACATATTTTCCCCACATTCTCTAATTTCCAGAGAATTTATTTTGAAAGATAAATTTTACTATCTTTCTTGTATTTTTAAGCATTACATGACCTGGATTTTCATTTTACATGCGGAATCATTTCTTTTAAAAATAAAATCAACGAAGTAACGTAGCTTGTTTACTATTTTGAGGATATCAGCTTGTTATCTTTATAATTTTGCAAAGCATGGATGTCTATTCACTCCAAAGCTATAAATTAATCACACTCCTGACTAAGACTCCCCAGTGCTGAGATGACAAGCTTGTGCGATCTTATCTGACTCAAGAAAATTATCATGCCATCAAGATGTATTAGATATCATTTTAATTTTATTGCTTTGAATTCTACTTCCCATAAGTGAGGACTGTGCTGTGATGGCTCACGTGTGATGCTGTAACAAATTCTATAATTCGTGTGGCTGGAAAGAGACAAAGAAAGCATTTGTTGTACAATTCCAAGATGGACATTCCAACCCCAGATAGGGCTAATTCCAAGTCTAGTGAGGGTGTTTTTCCAGCTGCATCTTCACATGGTGAGAGAATCGCAGTTCCTTGTACTTCCTTCCTAAGACACAGATTGTTGAAGACCGGTCTCGACAAAACTACTTCTTACCAGGATAAGGGCATGGGAATTGAAGAAATGTAAGTAAAGTATATGAAGACACATAAAAAAAAATAACAGGACAGAAAATATAGAAAGTATTGGGAAGGCATTCCTGTGGCTGAAATCCTGAAATTCACCCACATTTATTTTTCCACAGCTTTTATACCTGACATAAACAGGGCAGGGGTAAGGTAACAAAAGAGTTTATTAACATGATACAAAGGGATAACTCAAGCAAGCTTTATCACACTGAGTCACCTTTAGCATTCTGTTTTCTAGGTAGTGAAGGTGCTTTAGGTCACGTATTCTGAAGAACTTCCTTAGGTGACCTATTGTTACTAAAGAAGGAGCAGAAGTACATTTGCATATCATATCCATCTGTCAGGATAGGATGGACTTACTAGAATAAGCTATCTTAATTTCAAAAGAACCAAGTAATCACCTTCTGAGTTAGGACCCACAACTATGCTTCTCAAATCTCCAAACTATCTGTCCATCAGACAAGGTGAAAATGGACCTGCATTTTTCGGCTTCACAACAGATCCTAATCCTAATCATTATGATGTAATCCTCAGATTCCCCACAACCATGATTGTGTATTGGGATTTGAGCATATGAACCAGAGGAGGGGACACACACACATCCAGACCATTCTCCTCCTATTCTTGTGAACATTTGAAAGCATTCATGCACTCATGACAACACATTAATTGCCTGCTAGGGGAAACATAAATCTAGACAACAGAAACAGAGTTCTGCGGGAAGGGGCAGAGTTGAAGCTACTTCTAGTGAGAAAAAAAGGAACAAAATAAAGGGAAAATGCATTATTATATGCTAGTGGCAAGATCCACGGCAGGAGATTGTATAGGAAAGAAGCAGGAAAAGTAAAACTGATCACAACAGAGGAGCTCGGCATTACAAATACCTAGTGAGAACTTGTCAGGTAATGGACTTGCAGAATAAGTCATTTTGGGTGGTTATAGCCCTGCCAAACTCCAGTAACAATGTAAGAATTTATTGAGTTGATGTGAGCTGAGGGAATTGGGTTACATACTTCTTTTTTATTTACCTGATGTATATTAATTGTTGTTTCTTTTCTTTTCTTTAAATGGCTATCATGGTATTGTCATTGTATTACTTCTATTGTCAAAGAAAAATAATATCTTGACCATTTCTAAAATAAATCCTTAGCTTGGGAATATTTTAACGCTTTATTTATTTATTTATTTATTTATTTATTTATTTATTTATTAGTATTCCATGGGATTGTGTGGACAACTTAGAGGAACAGTTTTTCTCTTCCCACTTTAGTATCCTGAGATATAACCGAGGTCATCTGGCTCCATGCCAAGCACCAATTGAACCATTTCATTTCACAAGCCCTTGAGTATCTTTTAACCCCATGGATCTTTAAATCTTTTATATAATTTTGTTAAAATATTTCTAGTATCTTTACCTTGCATTGCAATAAAATGTAACTAAAATGAAGTTTCTTCATCCTTTTACTAGTAGCTGGTTCCTTAATTTAAAAATCTTTTTTTTAGGCAATCTTAAGAAACATCTTTAAAAATTAAGGAATTCATAATTACTTCTTTTAGTTGATATTCCATCACTTTGGTTTACCTTCATAATTATTACTTTTTTCTCATTCATTGTCATTGTCTTTTTTTGGGGTTTTTTTTTTTTTTTTTTGGTTTTTCGAGACAGGGTTTCTCTGTGTTGCTTTGGAGCCTGTCCGGGAATCAGCTCTTGTACACCACGCTGGCCTTGAACTCACAGAGACCAGCCATCATTGTCTTTTAACTGTGGTCCACTTAGCTCCTGCTTATTTGAATATCTTCTTTCCTGGTGTCATCTCCTCACTAGTTCTGTGTCTTAGACAGCTCTAAAATGTCATCAAATAAGTAATTTCTGTATTTTGCATGTACTTGTAATTTTTTTGGTGTCGTTGCTGCTCAAGGAAGGCAAGGAGTTCTCACTTTCTGGGATTTGGCACTCTATATCTTAATATTTTATCCACATTCATTTACATACTTATCTCATTTCAAAGCATCTACAGCCTAGGTGCTTAAGAGCAGTAGGATGCTCATATTCTCCCTCCCTCCACACTTCAACTGGACTTTGGGAGGCCAGTCCAGTGCTTCAATGTGGGTCTGTGTGCCTAAGCTAATGGGAGCTCACCAACTCTAGTTGGACTGGAAATGCTTGAGCATGGGATCAAACTGGTCCCTCTGAAAGTGGTTGACAATTGGGGCAGACTGAGGGGCCAATGACAATGGCACTGGGATTTGTCTCTACTGCATGTACTAGCTTTTTGGGATCCTATTCTCTTTGAATGCATACCTTGTTCAGCCTGGATGTATTGGGCAGGTCCTTGGACTTTCCATAGGGCAGGGTACCTTGCCCTCTCTTAGGACTGGAAGGGGTTAGGGAGAGGGTATGGGGGGTGAGTGGGAGGAAAGTGGGAGGAGGAGAGGAAGTGGAATTTTTGATTGATATTATTTTTAAAGTAATAATAATAATAATAAAGAACAGTAGGATGTCTTTCCTGGAGACAAAACAAAATGCATGCAGAGATATGCAAGACATAATTACTGAAATCACTGATGGAGTGATGGACATACTAAAAGACAAAGATTGAAGGAAGCACCTTATTGTCTATCAGTGGTACTTGGGTCCAGCTGAGAAGAGAGACATTGTTCTTTCCATGGGACTGTTCATTCCACTCACAATGTTGATCACAGGTATAATGGTTTAGAAGCAGAATGTAAAAGAATTGCTAGTCCTAGCTTGTTCTGTATCATTTACTCTCAGCATCTAAAGATCAGCTGATTTGACACATTTGTACCAAAGAATCTTAACTGCATACATTGCATGTTCATTCAATTTCTGGTGGCAGAGTCCTTGGGGAGTATACGGGACAACTAGTGTTCAACAAGTCAACTCACCAGAAGAATAACTCTCTGATGGGGACCCCACTTGGAAAAGCCCCTGGGTCACTACTATAAATGATTGGTTGTTTTCTCTGTAATTTTCTTTTCATGTGCCACTACATTTCTTTTCTAAAAACAGTTGTAAGTGTTTTTACCACTGCTTGTGTGTTTATCTCATGAAAATATTCAATCTGCTGGGTAAACATATATAGCTGTGGCTGATCAGGAAGGTGATTTCTGCTTAAACTGTTTAATTCTTAAAAATTAGAAATAATACTAGCATAAAGACAGCTAATTTTATACTTCAGAACAAATTCAAAACAAACTGGTTGTCCCATGAGACAAATAGACAAGAACAAGTTTCCGGGTATTAATTATTGATTCAAGGCCAGTCATGAAACAACTTTGGTAAACATAACCTTGTTGTAAGGAGGCCTCTAGTTAGTTCCCTGCCACTTAGTCCTGAAATAATCATAGAGAAACCGTATTATTTAAATCACTGCTTGGCCCATTAGCTCTAGCCCCTTATTTTCTAACTCTTACATATTAATTTAATCCATCTCCATTAATCTGTGTATCACCACAAGGTCATGGCCTACCAGCACAGTTTCAGCCCGTCTATCTTCTGCACAGTTCTAGGGCTTCTCTCTGACTCTGTCTCCTTTCTCCAAGAATTCCATTTAGTTTTTCCCACCTTACTCTTTTCCCTAAAGCTCTGCTATAGGGCCAAAACAGTTCCTTTATTAACCAATGATATTCACAGCATACAGAGAGGAATCCACATCATAACACCCTAAAGTAATAGACTTTATGCATATTCTGCTACACTCAAGGTTCGTCCAACTAACTGTTTATTGTTTAAGTCCTGTCACTTTCTGTCTAGGAACGTGACTGCTTAGAGCTATGTGCATAGCCAAGCACAGGGTCAAGCACACACTGGCTGGGGAGTAAGATATCTCTGGGTGACCCTGAAAATGTGATTAATATTTTTCCAAAGTTTTTCTGTAGGAGAAGAAGTATGAGAGAGTGTTATGTAGCTGTATCTAAAGTGTATACAAAGAGATGCATCTGTGGGGAGGGAGAAAGATTTTTAGTAAGGGATATTTAAAGTTGAAGTAAAAGTGTGTTTCCTTATTTACCTGTCAGATAGAAAGTCAAGACCATGAAACATTCATGGATTTTTTTTTTTACATACCCTGAGACAGTCTTGGAACAGGCTCTCCCAAAGACCACGTATATCTCAGTGTATAAATGTGGAATCAATTTTTTAATATAGTAAGTATAGGGCATTCTACTCTGAATTTGCCATTGTCTTAAATAGTAAATTTCATTAGATCTGCTTCCAAAATTCAAAACAGATTGTCACCATGGGGAGTAGAATGTATATAGAAATATGACAGATAATTTTTGTGCATGATGAGGAAATATTGTTGATTTGTGGCAGAGGAAGCAATGCAGTTGATTTATGTGATGCTAAGAAAATGGATAAAAGGAAAAACAAAACTTCTAAAAATAAATTCAGGAGTTCTAGAATATAGCAGATTGTTTTTTGTTAGAGATACATTATATTTTTCAAAACTGGATAAATTAGGGTAGATGACTAGAGTTCTCTACTTCCAATACCTTGTGTAATCCAGGGAACAACCTGTGCTGTGTTGTCTAAATTGTCACTGGCTTACCTGAAGAGCTATCTCTTTAACCCTCATTTTGCTGAATAAATTGTTTCCTTTCTAAGTTTATTAAGAGTTAAAGAACCAACAACCTTTTTTTAGGTTATTTGTTCATATGATAGGTCATACATAGTGGTACAGCTATAGAATAATATAACAAGTAAACTAAACAAGAAAATATCCCTCACTTAATGCTGTCATTTGATTGCATAATACAGCACTAAAAATTATAAACAATTACTTAAAAGGCTTATATGCTGATTCAAATATATTTAAAATATATAATTCCTATTTCTTATCTCCATTTTGTATGTTGGCTTTATATAGCAGTTGTTTTATTTCTTGTATTATTTGCAAGGAAGTAATAAGTTAATGCTTTTGAGTTTGTGATACAGTGAATTTTTTAACTCTGTAAATATAGCTGAGTAATAATATCTCCAATCATTCCTACCCAAGATTATTATTTTTATATACTCTCAAACTAATATAAAAGATCCAAGAATGGTTTAACCAATTTCCATAAAGTCTTGGTGCGGCTATGTCAAGCTTCATCCCCATCTCTTTGTGTGTAATCTTGCTCGCTTTATTAGTTTTAATATGCATAGAAACAGTTATATACAAAAAGATAATAATTCTCATAAAATAGCTGGGGTTATGTGGTTTATGTCCCTTAGATATAAATGTCACATGCATGTGTAATGTAATGATAGTATTACAGTTAGTTTTGCCATAGCAATTTTTGTATGTATGGGTGGATTGCAACTTATAATTTTTCCTCAGTTTTGAATAATATGAATTTTGGCTGGAATATTTTAAAAAATAATAACTTATCATTGTGATGAAACTTTAGAAGCATTAGGGTAGTGTATCTCATTGTGGCAACATTAGTTTGATGACTTGGTTAAAGTAACCTAACTGTAAAAGCAACTAAAAACCCAACTGTAATAATAAAATAAAAATTTAAAAACATGCTTGTAAATAATAAAACCAAAATTGTTTTGTTATACCAACTAATTTTACTTATCCCATCTTTACCCGTATGTGGTATCATATGCTAATATATTTTTACTCTATAGCTATTTCGTATTAGCTAAATTTTGTAAGAAGTAGATCTTTTGTTTTACTTGTTTATTGACTGAGTGGTAGATTGATTGGCTGGCTGATTGATGCCAGTATGAGTTCATGTTATCACCACTATCTTTTCCTGGTTCTTGGCCCATCGAAATAGTTTCTTTCTCCTCAATATTCTTTAATCCCCTTTGAACAGTTTGTTAAGATTGGAACAACAAAGTTGACTCAGTGAATGTTCTTTTTGTTCCAGATTGGAATCAGTGTCTCCAAAAAATTCAGTCCCTTTGATAAAGACCAGATTATATCTTCTACATTTTTATAATCATTATTGATCGCTCAAAATATTTGGTGGTACAAGAAACTATCAACCAAATTTTATCTTTCTATTTCTAAATGTTATAGATAACATCACAAATTAACACAACAAAGGGTAGTCTTTTGCAATGAAACAAGTTCATTTTTCTATACAAAAGAGTTTGTACTATTTTTGAAAAGAATATTAAGCTTTCTGGGCACAGCTTAGATTTGGCTTTTCAGGTAAGTAAACATAAAGAACATAGAGGATCTTCAGTCTCCTTTACACATTTTTCAATTAACATTTACCCTTTGGATCAACTGGCTTCTCCCCAGGGTACAGCCATGGGCAGCTGAATGATGAACTCGCCTGCTCCAACTCCCTCAATGCACTGAACTATTTTAATTGTTGACCCAGGTGGGGAGATGATTGATGTGAAACAGAAATCAAGGCTCTTCACTCTTAGACTTTATAAGATCCCCTTCCATTTATCATTCACTATCCCAAAGCCCTCAAGATTAGCTTTGTTTAAAGACCATTTGCATTTAAATTGTAGGGATATAGTAGAGTACTTGTATTTCATGACTGAGGTTAAAAGCTAAAGTCATCAGTGGTTTAATCCTTTCTAAAACAGCAATCCCTAAAGCAACCCAAACCATTGAACATCCTTCATGAATTACTAGAAATTTCCCAGGCTAGGGGATACTTTTAAGTTAACAATTAAAAAAGGCAAAGAGATTGCTTGCATTTTTCTGCAAGGTTTTAGCCCAAAATAAACTCTTGTGGAGTAACAGCCCCTTTGGAGGCACTGTTTCTAGAAAAAGAAGAAATTTTTATTTTCTGAAAATACGATTGTGTAAGCCAATTTTTCTCAAGTACCATGCAGAGTTAATTGACTTCCAGTAACCTAAATTATGATGTTGCCTTACAGTTCAATATAAAATTGTTAAGCAGAGGCATTTAGAAATGTGTAGAATGAAAACATTAGACAGAAAATGGACTGCAATGTTACATTATAATAATTTGAAACAGAATATATCCAATGCAGGTTATTTATAACTGTGCGTTTAACACAATTATCTTCATTCCTCATTTTTTTCATAGAATTCAGAGGGTCATTTATATCAAGCAAAAAATAACACTTTTGAGATTTTAACAGTAAAGTTAGTTAATTTGAATAGCATACAGATGTTTATTTTAAAAGGTTCAAGATGCCTCTTAATTTGTCTTAGCAGGATGTCTCTAAAATAGCAGTCTACCTTTACATAACACGCATGAGGCATAAGGTTCAATTTTTGGTACCTAGATGAATAACAATTTCTAAAACTATAAAGGCATTTTTTACACTACCAAATATTTTTTTTAATTTTATATTGAGGATAACTGAGAGGATACTTGAATTTATATTAGAAAACTTGATGAAAAGTTGCTTGAAGGAAATGACTGAAGTTTGAGTCTGTATATGTAAAATCAATTTTTTGAGGTTATATTTTAGAACAACTATTCTTCATAGTTTACACTTTTCTTTGTCTTATATAAGCTTACCATTTGTTAGTTTTTGATCTAAGTGTCTGTGTATTGGTCTGTTCAGGGAGATAATTCCTGTGCCAATGAGTTCAAAACTATTTCTCTTTATTTATTCTTTCAGGTCTAATATTTGGATATATGATGAGATCTTTGATCCACTTCTATTTGATTTTTGTTCAGGATAATAAATATAAATCTATTTTTATTCTCCTATATAGTGACAACTGGTAAGAACAGCACTGTTTGTTGAAGATGCTTTCTTTATTCCATTGTATAATTTTGACTTCTTTGGCAAAATCAGGTGCCCATAAATGTGTGGATTGACATTTGTTGCTTAGAATCGATTCCACTGATCCATCTGTCTGTTTTTATGATAATACTATGTAGTTTTTTTTATTGATATATCTCTGTAGTAGCACTTGAAATTGATGGTGGTGATACCTCTGGAGGTTATTTTACTATACAGAAATATTTTAGCTATCCTGGGTTTTTGATTTTCCATATGAAATTGAATATTGTTCTTCCAAAGTCTGTAAAAGGTTATCTTGAGATAGTGATGGAAATTTTGTTGAATCTATAGATTGTTGATGGAAACACAGCCATTTTTAATGTTAATTTTACTGTTCCATGAGCATGGGAGATCTTTTTATCTTCTGAAATATTCTCCAATTTCTTTCTCCTAAAACTTGAAGCTCTTCTGACATATGTCCTTCAGTAGCATTGTTAGAGTTACCCCAAGATATTTTATATTATTTGTGGCTATTTTACAGGGTTTTGTTTCCCTGAATTTTTTCTAATTTCAAATATATCATTTATATATGAGGAAGGCCTACTTATTTTATATTTTTGAGTTAGTTTTGTATGCAGCCACTTCACTGAAAATGTTTATCAGCTGAAGGAGTTTCATGAGAAAATTTTTCATATATCCTATCATATTCATCAAGGGATACTTGAACTTCTTCTTTTCCAATTTGTATCTCCTTGAATTCCTATATTTGTTTTATTGTTCTAGCTAGATCTTAAAGAATTATTTTGAGTAAATATGGACAGAATGGACAGCCTTGTCTTGTTCCTGATTTTAGTGAAAGAGTGGTAGGGAGGAATCATGTTTAGCTAGGATTCTTAATTGGGGGCTAAACAGAAGGATGCTCTTTTGGAGAGGGGGGGACATGAGCTAGGAGAGAAGGTTAACTATTTGCTATCCAATCTAGACGGATAGAAATATAGACAAAATTTCCTTTTACACCTCTGATAGGGCCTTGTGAGAGGGAACAGAATTCCTACCAGTGCTTCCAAACCACTCGTGGTAGTTTTGGAGTTACAGTTCCCAGTTAGAACGGCAGTGGCTTGTGGGGCAGTTATTGAATTTAATGATAAACAATACCTTGACTCCCTAATCTCTCCAAGACCTTTATCATGAAGGGATGTTTGATTTTGTCAAAGACTTTAGAGCATCCAGTAAGAAGACTGTACAATTTTTCTTCCAGTTTGTTTATATGATACATTGTATTGACAGCTTTTTCTGTGCTGACCCATCCTGGCACATCTGGAATGCAGCTATTTAATCATGATAAATGATCTTTATAATGTGTTCTTGGATTTGGATTTTGAGTATTGCACTGAGTATTTTTGTGAATCATCACTAATAAGGGGGATTGTTCTGTAATTCTTATTATTTGATGAGTCTTTGTGTGCCTTGGGTATTATGGTGACTTTTGTCTCATAAAATTTGGTAATGTTCCTTATCCTTCTATATTGTGAAATTATTTGAGGAGTATTGCTCTTTGCTCCTCTGTGAAAGCCTGGTAGAATTCATAAATAAAATTATCTGACATGGGGCTCTTTTTATGTTGGGAGATTTTAATGACTGCAACTAACTTTTTAGGAATTATATGTCTATTTAAATTATTTGTCTGAACTTGATTGCACTCTGGTCAGTGGTATCTACAAAGATGTTTGTTTTTGGAGGCTATTTATTCATTCCCAGACACTCAGACCTCAAATAACCACACAGAAGCTATATTATTTGCAATAATGTTTGGCCAATAGCTTAAGTGTATTTTCTAGCTTACAAACCACAATCCCAGAGAACCTAGGCAACAATGAGGACCCTAAGAGAGACATGCATAGATCTAATCTACATGGGACGTAGAAAAAAAAAAGATCTACTCAGTAAATTAAGAGCATGCGGATCTTGGGGGAGGTTTGAAGGAGAGGGAAGAGGCAGGAGGGGGGACAGAGAAAAATGTAAAGCTCCATAAAAATCAATTAAAAATAAAATAAAACAAGGACTAGATATTAATCAGACATTTCAGAGACATAAAAGAAAATTTCCTTAATTTTAATATAAAAATAATACACATAAAACACAAACATATAAACATAATACATAAATAGCTGATGGAGAAAATACCTCAATAAAGATCCTCAGGTATGTTCAAATTTACAACTGGAGCTAACTATGACCTTCTATCCCTTGTCAACCTTGACACACAATCATATCAACACTTTAAACTATAACATTCTTGGGACCCTGGAACACAGATTGCTCCAATACTGAGGGGAGCTTGGAAGTAAGTCAATAGCCACTGGGCTGAAGAGCCAGACACCCAACTTTCTGGGACCTCTCCAGTGGGACAATATCCAGGGGTCCCTGCCCTAGGCTCTTCTACCCTGCCAGCACAGAAAATTCCTATGGCAGGGCTATATCCTAACGCACCCTGCCTCCACATCTGCCTGTTCTCCTTCGAGCTCAGTGGAACCCTGGAACACAGATTGCTCCAATACTGAGGAAATTTAAGAGATGAGTCACCAGCCACAGGGCCGGACACCTGGATGCCCCACTCTCTAGGACCTCCCCAGTGGGACAAAACCCAGTGGCCCCTTCTGATCTCCCTCAGCTTTTCTAGCCAGATAGCAGCTAGTATTCCTCCCACTAGGCTATCCCCTAACCCACCCTGCCCCCAAACCATGTAGTAATTGTTTTTAGTGTCTGTGCTATAGGTTCCCAGTTCAGAAAGGCTTTTCCTTCAAAAAGAAGTTCAAGACTATTCCTTACAGTCTCTTCTATCAGATGTAGTGCATTTGGTATCCACTTGGTAATTAGTATGAATATATCTGTATTCTTCTAAATGCACAATCTAGTTTGTCAACTACCATTTGTTGAAAATGCCACCTGTCCTGGCTAGTTTAATGCTAACTGACACAAGCTAAAATGTAATTGGACTGTAAGCATTCCTAGGAGCCCGTGGGACATTTCTTAACTCAATGATTGATATTAGAGGCCTCAACCCAATGTGGGTTGATCCATCCCTGGGCTGGTGGTTCTGGGTTCTAATGAAAGTAAACTGAGTAGTTCATGTGGTCCAAGCCAATAAGTAACACTCCTCCATGACCTTTACATAAGCTCATGCCTCCACGTTTCTGCTCTGTTTTGAGTTCCTCTCATGACTTCTTTCAATGACGAACTGTGATGTTACTTTCCTTTCCAAGTTGTTTTTTGTTATTCTGTTGTATCACTGCAATACTAACAATAACTAAACATTCTCTATTTTTCCCAGTGTATACTTTTGGATTCTTTATAAAAAATTAGTTGTGTCAATGTATATCTGGATTTTCTATATGATTCTGTTGATCAATAAGTCAGTTTTTCTCCCAGTGTCATGCTTTTTATTAATAAAACTCTGCAAAAATTTAAGTTCTGAGATTGTGTTACCTCCAGCAGTTCTTTGATCTTTAAGATATAATTCAATTACTTTCTTAAATATTTTAAAAATTTTATCATGCAAATATTTTATTTACTTGGTTAGTGTCATCCTAAGACATTTCATATTCTTTGAGGATAGTGTAAAGGCTATTGCTTACCTGATTTCTTTCTCAGTTTGTTTGCCATTTTGTATTGGAAAGATGCTCATTTTTGTGAGTTAATCTTGGAGCCTGCTACTTTGTAGAAAGCATTTATCAGCAGCAAAAGTTTCCTGGGGGAATTTTTGGGCTCACTTATATACACTATTATTTCATCTGAAAATAAAAGTATTTTGACTTCTTTTTTCCCAGTGTCCCTCCTTGACCTGTTGTCTTATTGATCTAAGTCTTCAATAATAAAATAAGTTGGTAAAGAGAATGTGAGCAACCTTGTCTTGATTCTGATTTTAATGGAAGTGCTTCAAATTTATCTCTATTTAAGTTGAAGTTGAGTTTAGGCTTAGTATAAACTGTCATTATTACATTGATGTGTGTTCCTTGTGTCCCTAATCTCTATAGGACATTTGTCATGAAGTGGTGTTGGATTTTGTCAAAGGCTTTTTCTACTTCCAATTTGAAGATCATTTGGCATTTGTCTTTCAGATTGTTTATAAGGTGGATTACATTTATTGATTGTTGTATATTGAACCAGGCCTGCATCTCTGGAATGAGCCTCTATAATCATAATGGATAATATTTTTAATGTGTTCTTGGATTTGTTAATATTTTATTGAGAATTTATATCTACATTCATAAGGGAAATTGGTCTGTAATTCTCTTTCATTGTGTTTTTAAGTGTGTTGGATGTCAGGGTAACTTGACATCACAAAACAAATTATGCAGTATTCCCTCTGTTTATATTTTGTGGAATAATTTGAGAAATATTAGCATTAATTCTTTTTTTGAAAGTCTGATAGAATTCTGCGCTAAAATCATCTGGCTTTAAGCTTGTTTTTGTTTGTTTTCTTCTTTAGTAGACTTTCAATCACTGCAACTATGTCTGTTGCAGTTATAAGTCTACTTAAAGTGTTTATCTAATATTTATTTAATTTTGGTAGATAGTATACATCTAGAAAATTACTCATTCCTTTTAGAGTTTTCCAATTGAATGAGTAAACTGTTTTAAAGTATGTCCTTATGATTATCTGTATTTCCTCAGTGTTTGTTGTTTACTCCCCTTTTATCTCTATTTTTTTTTTTTCATTTGAGTATTTTTCCCTGCCTTTTAGTTATTTTGGCTGTTTGTCAGTATTATTCATTTTCTTAAAGAACAAGTTTTGGTTTCATTGAGTCTTTGTTTGTTTGTTTCTGTTTTGATTAATTGCAGCCCTGATTTTGGTTATGTCTTGCCTTCTACTCAAGTGTGCTGTTAAGTTACTACTATGAGATCATCATCTTCTTCTTCTTCTTCTTCTTCTTCTTCTTCTTCTTCTTCTTCTTCTTCTTCTTCTTCTTCTTCTTCTTCTTCTTCTTCTTCTTCTTCTTCTTCTCATAGCCATTTAGTGCTATGATCATGCCTTTAGAGCAACCTATTTTCTTTTCTGACTTACTTGCTTTACTGCCTGTATTGCCTGGTGGGCTCACAGAGAATGCATTCTGCTCATGAGAATACCGTCTGCTGCAGAACTGGGCCAGAGTGCTACCCTGGGCTGTGTCTTTCTGTTTTCTAAAGAGAGTGAGAGAGAAAAAATAAAAGTGTGGATTTTACTTGGTGGGAGGGGGAGAATATGAGTGTGGTTGGAAGAAGGGAAATTATAATTGTCCAAAGAACTCTCAGTAAACTAAAACTGATGAGGGGTGGATGGACAATAAGCAGGACAAGGTGATATTTTATCAATGGTATTGCTTTTCTAATGAACATGAGAATATTAGAGCAAAAACATAAGGTTGTTTTAGCTTTGACTTAGCCATAATACAAGCAAATTCAGAATTGTCTTTATGAGAGCTGTCTTTATAAGAACCAAAGTAAAGACAGCCTTGAAGAAAGAATAGTAGTGTTTGCTCAACTTATACAAACAAATATCCATGGCTAGGAAGAAAAAAGTCTTTGACTTTTTGCCACCTTTTATGGTGTGCATTGATGCATGTGAGTATAATTGAATGGGAGTATGTTTGCACATTGAGGCATTGTTGTGGAGGCTGGAGATTGTCTTTATCAAATGAGCCATGGGATTATAGTTGGAACACTATGTTACAGAGATTTTTATGTGGGTTCTATATATCCTAATCATTCTACAAAGTCATTCAAGTGCATGAGCACTAGCTTCCAAACATCTGTTCCACTTCCTAACATCCCTAACCAGAAGGAATCTCCAGTTGACAAACACTTCCAAATGAAAATTTTCTGTTCTCTTAAATATTGTTTTGCAATATTCATGTGACTATTTCCTTTAACATGTTGTATATTTATTTACTGAAATGACAAAATCTATTATAAATAGATGGAATTAATGCATTTTCTAAAACAGCCTTTATTTTAGTATGCTAAAACTAAAATATTTTCTTCAGTGATGAAATTTTTGTAGCATTATTTACTATTAAAATAGTGTAAAATAGTGTTGACTCACATTTTTCACAAATGTTTCCATTGTATTAGTCAAATAGTCTTTTCCAATTACCTTGCTTCAAACAGCAGTAAATGTGTCATCATTAAGGAATCTTTCAATAAAATTTTAAATCAATACTTTATTGCAATGTGTCTAGGATAATATTTTTTACAATTATTGAAAGGATGTCACTTCTTTTTTTGTTTTTTTTAATTAATTTATTTATTAAAGATTTCTGCCTCCTCCCCGGCACCGCCTCCCATTTCCCTCCCCCTCCCCCATCAAGTCCACCGCCCTCATCAGCTCGAAGAGCAATCAGGCTTCCCTGCCCTGTGGGAAGTCCAAGGACCACCCACCTCCATCCAGGTCTAGTAAGGTGAGCATCCAAACTGCCTAGGCTCCCCAAAGACAGTACGTGCAGTAGGATCAAAAACCCATTTAGCTTCTTTAGGTTCACCAATTGTAGACTCCGTGACCCTTATTTATGGCTAGAAACCAATTATGAGTGAGTACATCCCATGTTCATCTTTTTGGATAAGAAGGTGAACCCAAGGAAAAACATATAGTTATCCTCTTGCCTATCGGAAGTAGACAAAATTGCCGGGGTGGAAAGTGGGATCTTGGGGGTGGGGTGCGATGGGGGTAAGGGGAGATGGGGAGAGAAAAGTGAGAAGGGGAGGATGGGGGAACTTGGGGAAACAGGATGATTGGGATAAAGGAAGGCTGGATAGGGGAGCACTGAAGCACAATTCTTAGTTAAGGGAGCCACCTTAGGGTTGGCAAGAGACTTGAACCTAGAGTGGCTCCCAGGAGCCCAAGGAGATGTCCCCAGTTAGTTCCTTGGGCAGCTGAGGATAGGGAACCTGAAACGACCCTATCCTATAGCAATACTGACGAATATCTTGCCTATCACCATAGAACCTTCATCTGGTGATGGATGGAGATAGAGACAGAGGCCCACACTGGGGCATTGGACTGAGCTCCCAAGGTCTCAATGAGGAGAGGAAGGAGGGAGAACGGGAGCAAGGAAGTCAGGACCACGAGGGGTGCACCCACCCACTGAGACAGTGGGGCTCATCTATTGGGAGCTCACCAAGGCCAGCTGGACTATGACTGAAAAAGCATGGGATAAAACCGTACTCTCTGAACATGGCCAACAATGAGGGATGATGAGAAGCCAAGGACAATGGCACGGGGTTTTGATCCTACTTCATGTTTGGGCTTTGTGGGAGCCTAGCCAGTTTGGATGTTCACCTTCCTAGACATGGACGGAGGGGGGAGGACCTTGGACTTTCCACAGGGCAGGGAACCCTGACTGCTAGTTGGACTGGAGAGGGAGGGGGAGAAGAGTGGGGGGAGAGGGAGAAGGGTGGGAGGAGGTGGAGGGAAATGGGAGGCTGGGAGGAGGGGGAAACATTTTTTTCCTTTTCTCAATAAAAAAAAAAAAAACATTGCCATTGTTCTTGAGTTCTCAGTAGTCCTCATTGTCCACTATGTTCAGCAAGTCCGGTTTTATCCCATGCTTTTTCAGACCCAGGGGCAGCTGGCCTTGGTGAGTTCCCGATAAAACATCCCCATTGTTTGGAAAGTATTTATCATCACACAGAGATTTATCATTGCTTATGCATCTCTCATTGTACCTGATTGGGAGTGAGAGCAACAAAAATGGTATATTCTATTCACCTTTTCCTTTCCCTTCTATCTTACTTACTTTCTTCATCCATTTTTATCAAGTTCTTTTTATTTCAAGTATGTTTTTACTATAAACTCACTGTAAGGTCTTTATTATTGCAAAGAACAAAAAATACAGTATAAGTCACCTTTGCCATCACTTTACCAACATTTATCTTGTCCACATTTTTTTCTTCATAAACAACAACAAAAAATGATGGTGTCATCAAAGTTAATTAAGAATGAATGGAGGAAATAGTCAGCATGTGCCCAATTATTTTAGTGTAGTGATGGGTATTACAAAGAGCAAATAGACCAAAAGCAAGCCTAGAAAAATCAGCTCAATGTATACTAACATCAAACAATAGCCTTGTGGTATGTCTAGTATTATTACCTCTCAAGTATCCCTAACTAAATCCTCAAATTCACTTAGATAGATTAGATGCTTAGAACGGATACTCAGAAAATTAAAATGTGGGTATATTGTTGGCCTTATTTTTCACAATATCTCACATTCTGTACTGTTGAATAAGAATCTTCCATACTGACTCTGATCTTTATAATATTATCAAACAAATGTATTTATTCAAAGTATATCTTTACTTCTATTAAACTATTAAAGAATATTCAAATGTGGTGATATAGTTTCATAGTTTAATCAGTAAATCTGTCAAACATTTTAATGGTATCTACTGCAATGCACACGTTGACTTCTTTTTTTTTTAAATTGAGAAAAGGAAAAAAAAAGTTTCAGCTTCCTCCCAGCCTCCCATTTCCTTCCCCCTCCTCCCATCCTTCCTCCCCTCTCCCCATCCCTCTCCCCCTCCCTCTCCAGTCCAAAGAGAAGTCAGGGTTCCCTGCCTTGTGGAAAGTCCAAGGTCTTTGATTTGTCCGGTGAAGGGTCTCTAGATGTTTGAGTTATTGTGGTCATTGTTGGACTCCTTGGTTTGTGATTTTCCTTCTATTACTTTCTGTAAGGCTGGATTTGTGGCTATGTATTGTTTAAATTTGATTTTATCCTGGAAAATTTTGTTTTCTCCATTTATAGTGAACGAAAGCTTGGCTGGGTATAGTAGTCTGGGCTTGCATCCATAGTCTCTTAGTTTCTGCAGTATATCTATCCAGGACCTTCTGGCTTTCATTGTTTCCATAGAGAAATCAGGTCTGATAGGTTTACCTTTATAAGTAACTTGGCCTTTTTCCTTTGCAGCTCTTAATATTCTTTCTTTATTCTGTATGTTTTGTGTTTTGATTATTATATGGCGAGGAAATTTTTTTTTTGGTTCAGTCTATTCATTGTTCTGTATGCTTCTTGAACCTTCAAAGGAATATCTTTTTTAAAAAAAATATTTTTATTTATTTGTTATGTATACAATATTCTTTCTACGTGTATGCCTCCAGGCCAGAAGAGGGCACCAGACCTCATTGGCCCAGAGGGTAAGAGCATTGCCTGCTCTTCCAAAGGAATATCTTTCTTTAGGTTGGGAAAGTTCTCTTCTATAATTTTATTAAATATATTTTCTGGACCGTTGAGCTTTACTTCTTCTCCTTCTTCTATCCCAATTATTTTTAGGTTTGGTCTTTTTATTGTGTCCCAGATTTCCTGAATGTTTTGTGATGAGAATTTGTTGGTTTTGCTGTTTTCTTTGATCAGTGTGTTTATTTTCTCTGTGGTATCTTCAGTGTCTGAAATTCTTTTTTCTGTCTCTTGTAATCTGTTGGTAGTACTTGTCTCTGTAGTTCCTGTTCGTTTACCCAGATTTTCCACCTCCATCCTTCCCTTGGTTTGTGTTTTCTTCATTACTTCCATTTCATTCTTCAAGTCTTGAACTGCTTCCCTTCCCTGTTTGATTGCTTTTTCTTGTTTCTCTTGCTTTTCTTGGGTATCTTTGAGCACTTTATTCATTTCCTCTACCTTTTTGTTTGTGATCTCTAATTGTTTATGGCAGTTTTTCACCTCCTGTTTAAGGTCTTCTATTATTTTCATATAATTCACTTTTGAGTCGATTTCTTCTAATTCTTCTAGAGTAGGGTGTACAATTCTTCTTGTTTTGGGATCCCTTGATTCTGGTGATGTCATGTTGCCTTTCAGGTTGTTGGAGGAATTCTTGCATTGGCGCCTTCCCATCTCTTCCTTCAAATGGAGCCAAGAGAGGCCTGGTGTCTTGGTCCAGTCTTTGCTGTGACTGACTCTCTACGTGTATCTCTTCAGTGTAGAAGCAGGAACCATCCCATCCCGATGGAACTCCTCAGCACCGAAAGATAGACGCCTGGTAGTCCAATGACCTGCGGACAAAAGGGAGAACATGGGGGACAGAGCAGGGATGAGCAGAACACAGGACACCCTGCTGCCAAGCTTGAGGTGCGCATGCTCCCTTTCAGGGGGATCCCTGAGCCCCCCCCCCCACCCGGGTTGGGCAGGCACTCACTGCTCTTTGTGGGCAGCTCCAGTGTAGGAGCAGAAAACTGTTCCCAAGCATAGGACCCAGCAGAAAACGCAGGCTTGGGGGGGGGGTGTCGTGTGCAAGAAAGAGAGCCCTGCAGAAGAAGCTGGGGGAGGGGAGACTGTGCTCTCTTCTGGGACAATCGGCCCCTGGATAGCACACCCTCACCCGTCCAGATGGAAACTCCACCACACGTTGACTTCTAAGTTTGTTTTCCCCTTAATACCTTGGTAAATCAACAACCCTATACTTTTCTTAACTCATTACAATATCTATTATTTGTATAGTGTATTATTATGCCTATTTATAATTATAATTGTTTAAATTTTGTTAAATTGACTCTACTCTGGGGTAGATGTTTGTATAGAGTTTAAATCAATGGGAAAGTCATAGGTTAACTTTTTAATTGTTCTTTTAAAGGTATTATTAATTCAAATTCAATTTTGGGGCAGAGTTCACTCTTAAAATAATGTATTATTAATGAAGCTAAGTAGTTATCATTGTTACATAATTTACTTATTAAAAACTTCTACGTAACTCCCCCAGAAGAAAATTTAAGTGTATATTTTCTGTGGGATAATACTCTTGTATCCTGTAAACATTTGTCACTTCTATTGGTTTAATAAAACAATGATTGTCCAGTAGCCAGATGGGAAGTATAGGAGGGGTGACTAGACCAGGAGAATTCTTGGAAGAGGAAAGGTTCAGTCTTCAGTGGTCACCCAGTTGCAGAGGAAGCAGTATGGAAATGTTGCACTGAGAAAAGTTACCAAGCCACATGATTAAACATAGATAAGAATAATGGGTTAATTTAAGATGTAAGAGCTAGCTAGATGCACACCCAAGCCATTGACCCCATGATGTTGTAATTAATATAGTTTCTGTGTAGCATTTATTTCTGGGAAGCTGGGAAATGAACATGCAGTCTCTGTTTAAAGGTATTATTACTTCAAATTTAATTTTGGAGCAGAGTTCCTTCTTAAAATAATGTAATATTAATAAGGCTAAGTGATTATCATTTTTGCATAATTTCCTTATGAAAAATTTTCTAGATAATTCTCCCAGATCAAAATTTAAAGTGTAAATTGATACAACTAAATAATATTAATGGAACAAATGCAGACAGTCAACACTAGATATAAATGATTAGCGGGAATATTCTTCTAATAGTATGACAAAGTGTATATGATGTATACTATTAATATATAAAAGACATTGTGTATAAATCTAACATAATGCAAAGGCAGAATCTACCTATAGGATATACCTATTCCATGATTGTATTTATGGCATTTCTTCAGTGTAAGCCTGAATCTGTTTCATCATTACTGAAGAGTGCCATATATTAGCTTCTGATTCACTATGCTCAATGACTTGCCTCATTCATTCAAATTATGGATGATAAAATTCTTTCATGCACTAGAGTAAAAATGCCAAAGACTAGTCATCATTAGCTTTTATGTGGATCTTTACAACAAACACACTTGAAAGTTATGGCCATCATGTGCCAGGCTCACCTCCTTACACACAGATCCCCCAGCCTTACCTCCTCCTACTCAGATCCCCCAGCCTTACCTCCTCCTACTCAGATCCCCCAGCCTTACCTCCTTACACACAGATCCCCCAGCCTTACCTCCTCCTACTCAGATCCCCCAGCCTTACCTCCTTACACACAGATCCCCCAGCCTTACCTCCTTACACACAGATCCCCCAGCCTTACCTCCCTGCACTCAGATCCCCCAGCCTTACCTCCTTACACACAGATCCCCCAGCCTTACCTCCTCCTACTCAGGTCCCCCAGCCTTACCTCCTCATACTCAGATCCCCCAGCCTTACCTCCTTGCACTCAGATCCCCCAGCCTTACCTCCTTGCACTCAGATCTCAGCCTCACTTCCTCACACACAAAGCTTGCAGTTTCATCTCCTCACTCTCAGAGAGCAACAAAGAATTTAAATATAATCTACATCACTTCTCATGAATGCCATACAGTAAGTTCCAGGAGCAAAAAAATTACCTGGAATATTATCTTCTTGATGATTGAATTCCTTTCCTTGTATCACTTCTATTTTTTCTATATGTTAATATGTTTCTCAAATGAACCATATACTGTAAGGTATTTGTGACACCAAAACTAACACAATGATACTATTTACTAAGTTAAAGATAACAGTAAATCTATCTATACAATAATTATTTTAATTGTCAAATTAAAGAAAGTTATATGACCGAGAACATAAAAAAACCTTTCATTGACAAAATTGAAAATAGGATTTCATGGTGATCTGATTCATAAACAAACTGGTTTTGAAAATAAAACATGTGACCATATGAAGGAAATAATTAAAAGATGCACATGACCACAAAATACTGTTCTGCTTATATTTAGTAAACTCACCTATGTGTATGCCTGGTTATAAATTAACAGGATGAATACTGTTCTTCTGTATCATAGAGAAACAACACCCTTAGTATTTTGACCCATTTCTCTTGGCACATTTCCTACAACAGAACTCAAGACAATATAAATATGCTCTGCCATTTGGACATTCATATTTATTCAATCAATATTGAGATTTAAATACACTCAATCTATTTTATGTCTAATTGTAATAAAACCTCTTAGTTTGAAATGATGTTTTTCACAAGAGATAAATATTACCTTATAGAAAATAAACAGAACAACATACCTCTTCTGACATTACCCAAACCTGACCTCCAATTTTGAAAACACTTTTGGAGGTCAAACAGTTGTGTTGGTATAAGTGACCCTTCAAATTCCTGATGTCATTTACAAAAGAAACAAGGGATGCAGTAGATTTTTCACTTCAACTTTTATTGTAAGCACAGACTTAGTATTTTTCTTAACTTCAACACAGCATGCATATGATGCACATTTCTGCAAAAATTATGTCATGAATAGGAAATACTTTGCTTTCCCACCCTCCACCTAGGTCCTCAAGTTAAGAAAATAAACTTATATGGAATCCAGCCCTTCATTTCTATTATTTCTATTTTTTTCTATATTTGGGATTCCTAATATGTAATCCCAGCTAACCTGGAACTCACTCTGTAGACCAGGCTGGCATCAAACTCCCCCTTTCTTTGATTATTGAGTGCTGGGTTTACCACTGTACTACCATGTAAATCCTCATCCCCAAATTACTTACTTTTTGAATTATTTTCTTTTCCTTAATCTTTGTATTTTATTGTAAAATAAATGGGTTTCTCTGGCATAATGATAAGGAAAAACAAGATATATTGTAATGTGATTAAACAAAACTAACACAACAGAATTGGACAAAGCAAAATCAGAAGGAAATGAAGAATACACAAGCAACAGATTAGAAGTCACAAGAAACAGAGATTCATTCATTTTCACATTCAGAAATCTTATAAAAACACAAAACTGGAAGTCATAATTTATAAATATATTAATTAAAATTATTAATTAAATAAAAGTTAACAAAAATAAAATATTTATTTAAAAAAACTCAAAACATTGACATGGTATTATGAGACAAAGACCATCAAATGGTGACATTAAGTCTGTTTTCTGTTGGCCATCTACTGCTGGGCATAGAGCCTATCTTTTACAACATTGTTTTCTTAGCAAGACATCTTTGGAGACCACTAAACTTCCATTTGCAAAAGTGCTTACTAATTGGAGATACCTTCTGGGGGTAAGGATGGGGTCATGTGTCCAATTTTCCTTTCAGCTCTAGGATTTTTTCTGGTACAGAATTGTGAAGGCCCCGTGTCTGTTGCATCAGTCTCTCTGAGTTCATGTATGCGAAGGTCTTGTAGATGTAGATGGCCTTGTTTCCAATATGCCCTCCATTCCCTCTGGCTCTATATACTTCTTCTTCTTTGGGGTTCCTAGAGCCTGTAGGGGAGAGATTTGATAGAGGTATTCAGTTTAGAGCTGACTTGCCCTAGGTCTCTCAATCTCTATATATCTTGTTGTGGGTCTCTGTATTTGTTTGCATCTGCTTCAGGAAGAAGCTTCTGTCTATGAGTATGACAGATTATCATGAGAAGTCCTTTTCTTGTTATCTTCCCTTTGCAGAACAGGCTTTGGTTTTACCCTGGGTCCTTCTTGCTTCCTCTTCCACAAGGTTCTCTGAGCCCTGAATCTCATAATTTTTAATTTTCCATCATACATCATATTATTATAAACATAATGAATATATATATATGTTATTTAAATCTCTACACATTTTAAAAAACATATAATAATGAATATCTATACACTATAAAGGTAAATCAGCACTTTCCCTGAAACTGTTCAAACTTCATAGTTTCTAAAATTTTTCATCTCATATTTTCAAAGCACACCTCACACTGTTTTTAATTTGGAATTTCCTACTCATGTGTGCTCTGTGAGTAACAGGTATTAAGATAAACTCAGACTTAATTGGCCTCATCAATTACTTTCCTGCACCTTGGTATTCACATTCACCATTGCTGAACTTTTATATCGACCGAAGCAAACTGCACCTAACTTCCCCAGGTGATTGCTGGCGAGATTATTTGTCCTCTGCCTTATACTTGCTCCTAGTTTCAGTTAATAACAGCTTTTCTTTCTGTTTGTAGGTCAGGGAGGCTTAAAGCATCATTTCCCTTTATCTTCCCCACTGAATAGTTTCCTGCTATGCTTTGCCCCTGTGTCTGTAATGTGAAAAACATCCGTCCTACCTAAATTACCATTCAAGTGTAATACCTTTTTTATTTAACCCTGAGTGCATGACTGCTCCCTTTAATCCTACTCAATCTACCCTGAACAGGGAAATATCGCAAGCAGAATTTATGGTCCCAAGCTTCAAACACTATTTCTCAGTGTACTTGGAAATGGTTTCAAAATTGATGTTCACTGAAGTTTTAGATCAAAAATTGAGCACAGATAAAACCAAGGTCATGACTAGTCTGCTCACAATTATTTCTGTGAAAGCTTACCTAGAGAGAGTAACCCCACTGTGCTTTGTATCTCAAATGATGAATTAACATGGGAAGCAAAATTAAAGTATTAAGAAACATAGGTCCTTAATCTGTCTGAAAAGTATTCAGGCATGACCTCACCAATTAAGCCACTAACATGCTATGACAGGCAGGTCAGACAGGCTTAGAAAGTGTCTAGAACTCAAATAGTCCCTGGGCTCAGGTGAGCATACAGAGTGTAAATGGATAGATTGTAGCTGTAAATTATGGATTTTAGAATAGAATTGAACAACTGCTTGCATATGCTCTCTAGATTATTCCTAACAGTTATATTCTAAGATCTCATGATTCTAGAATATATTTTCTGTTATAAACATCTGTTAAGGATTTAGTATCTGTTTACCTCAGAGACCCTTGATGTCCAATGCATGTAAATTTGAAGTAGCAATAAGATAAATTAATGCTGTCTGTGGATGGAGAGAAAATATTATTTGATCCCATGACTAATATGTGTAGGAGAACAAGCCATTAATTTTTTTTTAGTTTTATCTAATTTATTTTAACAAGGATATGAACACACATATCCCAATTTTAATGAAAGAAGAATAATTTATTAAAACATTTAAAATACATGTAGTCCATAATTTATAAAAATAGAAGAGTCAAATGTGGACACTTATATATATAGCTTTTGTTTATTTACTGAATTAGTTCACATTCTAACATTATTATTCTATGAAAACAATCATAAAATAATGACATTGAATCAGTTTTCTTAAATTTTTATAATATACTTTTTTCCCACTGGTGTATATATGACAGTTTCCTAAAAAAAAAAAAAATTTCTTGACTCATTGAAAAAATGTATCTGCCACATATTTACCTGACTTATGAACTGTAGAAAATGATTTCTGACTTTTTAAACCCAGGCTTCAGATACAGATCAAGCATGGACAAAATACAGCATGTTTGCTCATAAATACAGCTGAGCAAACGATGATGAACAGAAATAAAACTGAGAAAATGGTCAGCTCATAGCATGCTGGCACTCACTTTGTTCTCCGGTATTACTAAAGTCGCCACCTGTCCTTGGACTTTCCACAGGGCAGGGAACCCTAACTGCTCTTTGGGCTGACGAGGGAGGGAGGGGGACTTGATTGGGGGAGAGGGAGGGAAATGGGAGGCGGTGGCGGGGAAGAGACAGAAATCTTTAATAAATAAATTAATTGATTAAAAATAAATAAATAAACCAAAAAAATAAAATAAAAGTCACCACCTAAGAATCGGGGGAAATAGGAATGTATAATGATAACACAATGTGTGGGAAGGTGATATTGCTGAAGTTAACTGTTTTAAGTACTAAGCATTTTCAGAATGTTAAACATTATATATATATATATATATATATATATATATATATATATGTGTGTGTGTGTGAGAGAGAGAGAGAGAGAGAGAGAGAGAGAGAGAGAGAGAATTTTCTTTATCACCTACCAGTACTGTATTTGATGGAAGTAATTAAGAAGTTAGGCAGTTTGGATCACAGCTACCACATTTCACAAGTCTCTAAATAAGACAATATATTTAAATAATGAAATGATTGTAAAGTGTGCATGCTTTTTGTTATTTGTTCAGCAGGAAGTTAAGTATATTAGACAATATAAACATACTCTAATGAGTTAACCATGATGTCTCCTAATCCTTAATTTACACTAAACTGGATAAGCAGACCCAAGTCCCATGATAGACCGACTCTATCCAGATCTTCGAATAAGAAAATACTCAGTGATATGAGACTAGGATACCTGTCCACAATGATCAACATCACTCTCTGGATGTTTTCGATTTGGCTTCAGTCTATGTACTTATTAGTTGTCATCAGAAGATGCCAATCTCTTTAATACCTTTGTCATTTGCTTCCATTCATACATTGAATCCATACAAAGGACCTCCACCTACTACGGTCTTAACGAAAGTCTCTTGACCATAAAGGAAGAATTTACTTCCCCCACATATGGGAATATTTTTCTCTGCACATTATAACATGAAAAAAATGTCATATTAGTTTTTATCCATTTTTTTCTTGTACCTCTTCCAACGAGGTTAGTTCCTTGAAATCAAAGTATTTTATAGGACATAGTCTCCCCATGACATCCCTAGATGCATAAATATATATGGAATTGACTGAAAGTATTTGGAAATTAGTAATATTTTCTTTCTCATAAAAGAGCATTATGGATACTGTCTAATATTGTAATGGAAGGGAATTAACTATGCAAATAGAAATAATAAAGAAAATAAGAGTGTTCTTTGAATAAAAAATCTAGAATGTTTGATATCTATAAGACATTTTTGTCAAGAGAATTTGTGAAGTTGAAAAGTAAAAGTCACATATACTTTCTTTTGATTGAGCTTAAAATCAAGCAAATTAGAGGTGTATGTCAGTCAGTATAAAATAGCCAGAGGCTCAATGGATTGTATGTGTAACCTCAGATAGTAAGAAACACTACCATGTCAAGGCTAGTGTGAAGCATTTTTCCATAACCAGTTCTCAAGAAAACAAAATACAAAATATATTTAAAGTAATATATGTTTTTACATGGCAAAATAATAAATCATATTCACAGAATAATAAATCAGATTTTATAATACATATTAATCTATAATTTCCTAGCTCTTAATATATTTAATCCAATGTCATAACTATTAGAGTGTTAGGAAAGTATTACTTAAAACAATCAAATAATTAAAACATGGAATTCTCCTAAAATTGTAAGCATTCACTTAGGTTCCGAAGTAAATTACAGACAAATATATTAGGATGGCATTTTCTATAGAAGAAACAGTTAAAACAAAAAAGAATTTGCATCCTTCTGTTGTGTTTATTAAATGTAAATGAGATCTGTGGTGGGGTTGGTGTATTACATACAGCTATTTTGATGAAAAATAATATCAAAGCATAAAAATGAGAATCTTAGCAATCCTGCCCAGCACTTACTTTTGTTATAAACGTCAAGTAACCTAATGGAAGTTCTTGCAGTGAACTGGCTGAGTTGATCACTACCCTACTGCAGGGAAACGGCTCAAGTTGTGACTATTGTTAAATGGTGTGGGACATTGGTCTGTATTTTGTCAATTATATTTTAAATAAACACTTATTGACCAGTAGCCAGGCAGGAAGTATAGACTGGACATCCAGACAAACAGTAGAGGTTGGTTAATGAGAACAGGAGAATTCTGGGAAGAGGACAAAGTCCCAACCCAGACACAGGAGAAACAAGATGTTACTGCCCCGCTGAAAAAGATACAGAGCCACGTGGCTAACATATACTAGAATAATGGGCTAATATAAGTTATAAGCGTTAATAAGAAGTCTGAGCT
This sequence comes from Microtus pennsylvanicus, assembly GCF_037038515.1. Classification (NCBI taxonomy): domain Eukaryota; kingdom Metazoa; phylum Chordata; class Mammalia; order Rodentia; family Cricetidae; genus Microtus; species Microtus pennsylvanicus. The sequence continues at coordinate 40,773,480 of NC_134588.1, read as the reverse complement.
AATGGGCCAGTCAGCTTATAGTTAATGTAGACCTCTGTATGATTTCTTTGGGACTTAACAATTGTGGGGACTGGGCAGGACAGAAACTCCAACAGTTAAAGTCACATCCCTGCTGTAATGTTGTATAACATCAGACAGATTACTAATAATGAAGAACCATTTTGTTTTCTAAGTAGAAACAAGATGGAAAATGAGATACATTAAAGAAGGCATTCCACTCCCCTGACCCCCTCTTTTAGAAGATATTGTTCTATGTTTTACAGAATGGCCTAAAATTAAATGATATATCTGACTAGCTGTAGTCAGGCATTTTTGGGGCTGCCTGCTTACAATGACATAAAGACATTATTAATTATGAAAGCTAACCTTTAGCTTAGACTTGCCCCCAACTAGCTCTTATAACTTAAACTAGCCTGCTTTTATTAATCCACATTCTGCCACATTGATCGTTTTCCTCTCCTCTGTACAGTATGTCTGACATGTCCCTTGTTTTTTTTGGGCATTTATCCACTTCTCTTCTTCCTGGAGTTCTCCTGGAAATCTTGACTATTTATACCTGCTTAGGTATTGGCCATTTAGCTCTTTATTAAAACAATCACAGTGACACATCTTTACAAAGTGTAAGCAAATATTTCACAATACTAAGCTTCAAGTTATTGGGATTGGAGGTATCTGCCACTACTACAAGAAACCAAATTAAAAAAAAATTAAATGAATTAGTGAACTCCACTGAAATCCTTTGTACTAGTAGTTGCTTTTTAAAAATAATATGGAAAAACCTTCCTGAGTCCTTCATTTAACCTATTGACATTTCCTTGGTCAAGCGATCATTCTTGCAGACAGAAATTGATACTGACCTACTTACTTATAAATTCAGATGATGATTGAAAAAAAGATAAAAAGTTTTGCAAAGACATTAATTAATAGATATGAAGGCCATAAGAAGACACTGAATATTCTTATTGACTTATGATAGGTTCTTTTACTGAATCTATGCTTGAGCTGACAGTCAGTAAATCCAATAGTTCTCAAGTCCATTACCCCTTTATGGTTACAGAATTAGCTACCATCATGGTTCCTAGAGGATTCTAACTCAGATCTTCAAGATTTCATGTGTGATCTTAGTCATTGAGACATCTTCCTAACTCTCATTCCTATTTATATTCAGAGGAAGACTTTATTCCTCATCCATAACCATGAAAGATCCAACTATTTATATAGGAAAAAAAGTTCAGATTAACTTTCATTCACTGCCAGGATTAAGGTATAGATGATGCATTTTTAAATTTAATTTCCTAAAATTATAATTATTTTGGGGAAGATAGGATATAATTAAAGACATATTTGCCATGTAAATAAATCTGAATTTTGAAAACTAAAGTTGCTCAAAGTCTTTGTTTGCTGATACAGCAATATTATTGTGATATTTTTCTCTTCCATGGAAAATAACATCCACTAAAATTTATTAATTTTTGTTGAATAAATTTATTTTGTTTTGTTTTGTTTTTTTTGGTTTTTTCGAGACAGGGTTTCTCTGTGGCTTTGGAGCCTGTCCTGGAACTAGCTCTGTAGACCAGGCTGGTCTCGAACTCACAGAGATCCGCCTGCCTCTGCCTCCCGAGTGCTGGGATTAAAGGCGTGCGCCACCATCGCCCGGCCCTGTTGAATAAATTTAATCTTGGCTAATTTTATGCACATATATAATCCATTTTGACTACTCATACACACACACACACACACACACAAGTTCTTTTCAGCTATCAATCCTCTTCTTCCACAGAGACAATTTAATATGTTGTCTATGAGTGAGTACATCCCATGTTCCTCTTTTTGGGTCTGGCTTACCTCACTCAGGATAGTGTTTTCTATTTCCATCCATTTGCATGCAAAACTCAAGAAGTCCTTGTTTTTTACTGCTGAGTAGTACTCTAATATGTATATATTCCATATGTTCTTCATCCATTCTTCCATTGAAGGGCACCTAGGTTGTTTTCAGGATCTGGCTATTACAAACAATGCTGCTATGAACATAGTTGAGCATATACTTTTGTTGTATGATAGGGCCTCTCTTGGGTATATGCTGGGTCCAGGGTAGGGTGATCCCGAATTTCCTGAGAAACCACCACACTGCTTTCCAAAGTGGTTGCACAAGTTTGCATTCCCACCAGCAATGGATAAGGGTACCCCTTTCTCCACAACCTCTCCAGCAAAGGCTATCATTGGTGTTTTTTATTTTAGCCATTCTGACAGGTGTAAGATAGTATCTTAAAGTTGTCTTGACCAGGACCGCGAGGGGTGCACCCACACACTGAGACAATGGGGATGTTCTATCTGGAACTCACCAAGGCCAGCTGGCCCGGGTCTGAAAAATCATGGGATAAAACCAGACTCCCTGAACATAGCTGATAATGAGGACTACTGAGAACTCTAGAACAATGGCAATGGGTTTTTGATCCTACAGCACGTACTGGCTTTGTGGGAGCCTAGGCAGTTTGGATGCTCACCTTACTAGACCTGGATGGAGGTGGGTGGTCCTTGGACTTCCCACAGGGCAGGGAACCCTGATTGCTCTTTGGGCTGATGAAGGAGGGGGACTTGACAAGGGGAGGGGGAGGGAAATGGGAGGCGGTGGTGGGGAGGAGGCAGAAATCTTTTATAAATAAATAAATAAATAAACAATATGTTGTCTATGTATTTTTGCTTGTATTATGACCTGCTAAGATTAATGAGGGCTGTCAGCTTCATCATTGTAATGAACTATCCATTGGAGACTTCTGAACTCACCAGTGGGTACACAATTCAAAACAATGACAATTCTCCAGCATTCATCTATAGCCAATAGCATCTCTTATCTCTTACATTTTAATTTATTTATATTTTAGACTTGCAAATTTCTGCCTCATTATAGACTGTATCGTTATGAAATAAAGTTAATTTTATATCATCGGGCAGAGGTCATTTTTCATGTTGTAATTAGGAAACATACCTTAGATATAAAATTCAGGATCATGTATCTACAACTTGATAAACTGGGTCCCCATAGCTAATCCTTGAACTAATAAATGCATAAATCCTCTAAAGCAATAGAAACATTTACATGTTAGAACAAGGTCAGTTATATTGACTAACATGATATGGTATGGGTAATCCAATAATTCTTGTCTTTCTGATGGAGAGGGTGAGATTCTAGCAGCTGGTCTGTCAAAAAAGAGAGAATGCTTCACAATTCTCCTTGTGCCATTGAAGGTCCCAAATTGCTGTTTTTGCCAAACATTGAAAGGCCAAAGAAGCTGAATTCTTGTATCAGCAAGAGACTTAACCCCCAACTCTCTTTTTCTGCCATATTGTTATTTATTTCTTACCACGCACAAATTTCTCAGACTTTCCTTATTATCATTATAAATTCAATGACAGGAGCCAAAACTCTGTGGATATTTTTTTTTTTTTTTAATTTTAAGAGCTTTATCGCTCATTCACGTTGCTATGGATATGATTGCATGCCTGGGATCTCTGAATAGTTCTAATAATGAATATGAATTTTTCACTTTAGCTTTCTGACAGAAGAAATAAACTGCCACAGATCCCTGCTCTAAATAAATAGCCTGTAGCATCAAGTCTTTTATATAAGCAGCATACATTTAGTCAGTGCTAGCATGTTTCTTTGGCCTCTGTTTCCTTCCTTCATTTTTCTGTCTTAAATAATATCTGCCTAAATCCCTATAATTGAAAACATTTAACAGTGAAACTAAACATTGTAATTTCACTCTGTTAGGTCTTTTCCAAAAGCCTCATCATTAGCCGGCCTTGCCTTATTTACCCTCTATATAGTACTCTATATACTATAAGTTATTTTGGATGTGCAAGTGGTAATGGAAATTCAGCCTAAATTGCCTAACAACCTCAAAGTCTTAATTGTAATTTCCAATGCATTTTTTTGCTTGTGATAAAATATGAACATTTTGAATATTACTATGAGATATACATTTTTCCTCACTATAATAAGTTTGCTATTTCAACCTACCTTGCAATAAACATCAGACGCAGTGCTGATTACCTTCTAAGAATCAAATAGTCAAGTTAGCATTACAGCTCTTTGTAAAATAATTAGAGGCCTTGATTTCATGACTAAATTCAATTTTTATTCTGTCTGACCAAGTGTTTTGCTAAAACTGTAACATTTTTCTCAGAAATTTTTTGGTTAGTATTTATGGTCAGTACTGTTCTAGAATCACAAAAAACACATAATTTTTTCAAATTAATCAGTTTTAGAAACTCTCTTGGTTATTATAATAGACTCTAGGCACACGCAATGACTAAACTCATTAGAAGGAAAGAAAAATTGGCTGAATAATATTTATCATAACAAAATATGAACATTTTTTAAATTATAAGATCTGGGTGCATTTATTATTTCATCTTATTTCCAGAGATAAACTACAGAGAATGTGAATAACAAACCAATTCATTACACTGAAAAGTGAAACAAGTGTGAGAAAATTGCTGACAAACATCTCAAATTGCAAAGTATAAAAATATAGTATTCATTAGAATATATTTATGTGAAAACGATATCAAGTGCTCTGTTAGGTCGCTATGTTCTAACACGATGTCAGATTCTCAGTACACTGACCGGGCAGCACTAAAGTCTTAACAGCTTGCACAGTCTTCCTTAAAATAAAGACTATTTCTTCATCCCAATCAGGCTTCTCAGTTCTGGATTACTAAATAATTTATTTTCAAGCATGATGTAGAGTTTATCAGTGAACACATGATTCTGCCAGACAGCATAGCCACTTAATAGTCACACTCTGTAGTACCTCAACAAAGCTTTTCAAGTTCAAGAGTATAATTTTCATGATGCAGGCTTTTTCTTATACTCTTAGATTTGTCAGACAGTTGGCCAACTGGCCTATTATGTTTTCAGACTTGGAAGAATTAGAGAAATTATTCTTTATTCTTAAAATACTCTAATTAAAATGTAATTCTGTAATATTATTGCCTCGTCAATTTACAGTGAGACCCTAGAGATCTCAATTTTACATTGTCTGACTTGGATCTCATCAACTTTTCAGTAAGTCTGGAGATCTTGTCTGCTGTATCTGAAAGAACAGGGCAGACTACAGTCTAATACTGTAGACAACATTTCTTTGTTTTCTGTTATACACAAATGAAACAAAAAAAGCCATATTCCAAGGAAGGTTGTTTGAGTTCAGAAAAACATACAAATAACCATCAGTCAGCATTTAATAAATATTAACAGAGCATCTCGTTCCCAGAACTTTCCCAGGACACACCAATTTAAACACAATTTCCTGGCAAGTACTGCAGATTATATCTGGAAAAGCTTGAAAGCAAGGCAAAAAGGCCATATTCAAAATCAGCATGCACTGTCCAGATTGGGTTGTATAGCTATGGTCTGACATCCAATAAGAATGAGCATGTCTTATAAATTGAATGAGAATGTTTAACACTGGAGTTATGAAACAGCAAATGAAATGTGTGAAGTAAATGGCCCTCGCCCCGCCCCCACTACATCCCCTCTCACAGTTCCCCAAGGCTTGTTCACCATGCTCAACATTCTCTTGGGAATAGATTGGTGTTGCCAGGAACAGTTAGTTGTGTCTCATATCAATGAACACTATGTTATTTAAAATTACATATAACAAAACAAGTACCAAACAAAAATTACAGTTACAATATTTAGTTCTACTTTATCTTTTATAATAACTAAGAAAAACTATAACTATAAATTCTTTAACTCCATCAAAGACTCCAGAAGGATATACTATTACCTAAGTAAACAGGAAGTACATTGTAAGTAACTTTCAGAACTCTAGAATTGACAGAGACATCTTGCTACCTGAGCAGTCACCCAAAGTTCTCTGCACCATTGAGACATCCATCTTTAGCCTACAGGCCCACAGTATCTAACAGAGTTTTTCATGAGATAGGAAATTTCAAAGACAGTTCCACCTAATATTGCCAGTTTCCTGCAGAATGTCTAGCAGACGCTTTTATGCAGTAGGAACCACAAAGGATTGTCTCACTTTTAGGCAAGTGCAACAGTCATTTCTCTGTGGGTTGTGCATGTCCAGTTCACACAACATAGCATCAAGTAGTTCAGACTATAGCAGTTTCTTGCCCAAATGGTTAGCAAACTCTCTAAAGAGCCTCTTTGATGCCCATCTTCCTCTTGAAGTAACTGTCACTGCCAGGAGCAGACGTATCTCAGTGTCATAAAGCATTCCAAGTCATTAAAACATTTTAACTGTCATATTCTCAAGGTCTTTGAAAGATTTAAAGAATCCCTATCTAGCTGAAATATATCTCTGTACATTTAGAAAATCTAACTAACATGACTATAAGCTTAACTATTATAGGTGACTCTCTATTAACCTATATTTTTAAATTATGTATTGCATTTTTAAATGAGCTTGACAAATACAATACCATAATAAAGATCAGAAATAAATATACATATAACAAAATTGACCTCAAATTTTATCAATAAGTCAATGCAAATTATTCATATCTATATTATATTCCCCTTTGAATGTAAACAAACATTTTTAGACAATATTTGGGAATATGGGCATAGTTTTTATACTGTTTTTTTGTTTATTGTTGGGCATAGTAATTTTGGGGGGTATTTACAGCAAACTTTGGGGGGATCTTGTTTCATTTAACCACAAAACTCTGAAAGCAATCCATAGGTTTTTATCCTCTGTGGAAACAAGAGAAGAACTTCTTTTTCAATGTAACATATTCTTAGATTCAAATTTAGAAGTCATGATACCTTTATAATATACATGTCAGTTTAGCTTAGCAGCCCATAAAAAGAAATGTCTCTCTGTACTTGGAACATTTATAATTAAAAAATTTAAAGATAACACAATAACATATATAATTTAGACTCTTTGTAAGTATTTTTTTGATTTTTATGTAGCTTACTTTTTTACTTATTTTTAATCTATGATTGTACTTTGTCTCTTTAAATACTCTATACTTTTTTAAGGCATTAACTTTATTGTTTGACTCTATACTTTTTAAAGCCTATATATATTTATTTAACACTATGATTCATATGGATTTGTCTTTATTGTATATCTGTATTTTTTATTATTTAGGAGTGCTTTTTAAAATGCTAAGCACTTTTTAAAACTTATGCAACACCATTACTATGTTATTTATGGTACTTTCTGCCTGCCCACCCAGATCAAAACTTAAACTGTGCCATAACTATGATATATATGGTACTTCCTGCTTGCCCCTCCCAGCCCAGCATGGCAAAGCCATGCCTACAGCTCCATTTTTAGGCATACAGCTGGTCAATGTTGCCATCAAGCAGGCTGAAGTATGTTACTCACAAACCCCATTTAAATATTTTGTCTCTTCCAGAACAGGAACCAAAAGCTACAGAGAAACCCTGTCTCGAAAAACAAACAAAAAATAAAAAAAATAAATAAATAAATAAATAAATATTTTGTCTCCTGGAAAAGCCAGAGGTTGTGTTGGCAGCATGGCCCAGAAAGCTGGCATTTTAAAATGGAGCAGCTTTTTTTTTTTCTGCTATGGCTGAATCAGGAAAACCTCTCTTAAAGGAACTGTGGCATACTGGCAGTAAACAGCAAGAAGCTGTGTGTAAAACTTTTTATTTTTGTGTCTAAAATTAAGCTCCCTCGGGTTTTTAAATGGATTTTAATTTGTCATGTTGGTGCCAATTTGTTGGAGGGAGGTCACTTGTTGATTTCCAGTCACCTTGCTAGCTTAGACCCAAAATAACCATGCAGAAACTGTATTAATTAGATCACTAGCCCATTAGCTCTAGCTTCTTATTGGCTAACTCGTACATATTAGTTTAACCCATTTTTACTAATCTGTGTACACCATGAGGTTGTGGCCTACCAACAAAGTGTCAGCACATCTATCCTTCTCAGCAGCTCTATGGCATCTCTCTGACTCTGGCCTTCCTCAGTATTTTTATTTTTATGTGACAGGGATTTCTTTTTTTTGTCCAAACTACTTGCTCTACCTTGCTTTTGTACCTTTATAGATATCTCCTACATCAGTTTAGGAATTTTTTTCTTCTGTGCTTTGCTACTATTTCAAGATCTTTGAGTGGGTTTCTTATGTATCCTTTAAACTTATTATTCTTAGATTCAATATTTTCATAGTTTCCCAGATTTGCTGGATACTTTGAATCAGGAATTTATAGATTCAACACCCGCTTTGACTGTTGATTCCATTTCTTCTATTGCATCTTCAATTCCTGAGATTTTCATTCTTTCTTTCATTCTGTCAGTGATGCTCTCCTCTGTAGTTCCTGTTAATATTCCTTAATATTTTATTTTTAAAATTCCTTCAATTTGGGCTTCCTTTATTGATTCTATTCCCAGTTTCTTGTCTATAAAAGTTTTTTTTTTATTTCCTTATACTACTTGTTTGTGTTTTATTTTTTTATTTTTAAGGACTTCCCTTTAAGGATCTCTATCATGCTCATAAAGTCATTTTAATAGAATTTTTCTACCTCAGCTCTGTAGGAATACTCTGCGAATGCTGTTGTAGGAAAGCTAGGCTATAGTAGAGACATATTTGGCTCTCGTTTATTGATTATGTTTTCATGGCGGCTTCCTGCAATCAGAGTTTGTGATGATTATAGGTCTTGGTGTTGATTTCTGCATTTATCTTTGTTGGGTGTGTATTTTAACCCTAGGTTTTTGTTTCATATCTAAATTTTTGAGAGTGCGATGCTGTGTGTGGCCCATTTTCCTAGTCTGTTCGCTAGGTATGTTTATAGGGAATATTGGTTGGTGCTAGAGGTTGGAATACGGGGATGGTTTGGCAGAGGAAAGTTGGGAGGTCTTTGTGACAAGTTGGAGATAGGCTCAGAATGGAGAAGGAGACCACAACAGGTCATTTGCTCATGGATGGAGGTGAGACTAGTGGGATTGGATCACAGTAAAAGAAGAAGTGGTATGAGTCTGCCTTCACTCTATTTGATGCCCTGGGAGGAGTGGCCCTTGGGTGAGTTCAGGATACCTGCTGGAATTATGGTCTGGGACAAAGTAACAAGTGGAGGCAGGGAGTTAGATAGGGCAGATCTGTGGTCTCCACAGGAGATGGGAGCAGTGGGAAGGCGGTCACAGCTATTCTGTTACAGAGCTGGGGATGAGACTAGGCAACTGGGTCTATGGGAACAGAAAGAGGGGAGAATATTTGGGGTCCATCTAAGTGATTTTTGGCAATCATGGTTTGCTGTTTATCAGGGAGTGGCTCCCATAATTAGGGCCTGGAATACAGTGAAGATCTGGGGAAAAGAGGTTAAGAGGGGATGACTTGTGGGATCCACAGATGTGGCAGGGAGGCACAGAGAAAGCTGCAGCTAGTGTTGTGTTTCAGCACTAGGGACAAGGGTGGAGGATTGTGTCCATGAGAACAGGGATATGTATATCTTCTTAAAATCATATTGAGTTGCTGGTCAAAGAGGTATAATAGGTATCCCCCAAACAACCCAGGCTGTTGTCAAGACAATTTGTTGCTCTCCAAAAGTGGACACCAAAGGTCCATTGCTGAAGACTTCACAGACACAAAACATTGAATGTGGAGCGGTCACATTGCTGCTGCCTACATAGAGCCTCCACACCTACTTACTAGTGTCTTCGGTAAAGAAGAATATGCTGAAAACTGTCAAAGGAGTAAACTTCAAACCATTCACAATCACTTTATCTACAACGGTGTACTGCCTGAAAGATAGGCTAGTGCAATGGTAACACTAGTTTGCAGAAGTAACCAAGCAATATCTGACTTAAGTCCAACTCCAAGTGTTGCCATATTTTATACAGTCACTGTCTGAGTGACTAATAATGTCTCCATCAATTCCCTTCCTTCAGGTTTCAGGGACCTCAAAAGAGGAGGAGAGCTTACTTCAAGGAAACCAGCACGAGGAAATCTCACTATAACTCAAAGATTGAGTAGGGCCACATGCACAGAGTCTGAAAGTGTTCTCACCATATCTCTTGTGTTTGTATCATGACTTCAGGTTTAAAGTCATTATGGGATTCCTGGGTGTCTGAACATGTCAGTCTCTGGTTCTTTAATGTTTTCTCAGGCTCTTTTCTTTTTTTCTTATTCCTCTTGCATATTTTTTTATTATTTATTTTTTTATTGAAAAAAAATTCCGCCTCCTCCCAGCCTCCCATTTCCCTCCCGCCCCTCTCCCCCTCCTCCCGCCCCTCTCCCCCTCCCCCCACTTTTCTCCTCCTCCCCTGCAGTCCGAAGAGCAGTCAGGGTTCCCTTCCCCATGGAAAATCCAAGGTCCTCCCCCCTCCATCCAGGTCTAGGAAGGTGAACATCCAAACTGGTTAGGCTCCCACAAAGCCAGAACATGAAGTAGGATCAAATACCCCCCCCCCCCCCCCCCCCGTGCCATTGTCCTTGGCTACTCATCAGCCCTCATTGTCAGCCATGTTCAGAGAGTCCGGTTTTATCTCTTGCTTTTTCAGTCACAGACCAGCTGCCTTGGTGAGCTCCCAATAGATCAGGCCCACTGTAGGCTCTTTTCTTTTGTCTTTTTTTTTTTTTTTTTTTTTTTTGGTCTGTCCACCTCTGATATGATAGCTTTTGTTTTATCTTATAATATAACATTTTATTTTATTATTATCCCTTAGAAGCCTATTTTTTCTAATGAGAGACAACAAGGAAGTGGAAATGGATGGAAGAGATGGTAGAGAAGAACTGGGAGGAGTAGAGGTAGGGTAAACTTTAGTCAAGGTATTTTATTGTAGGAAAGAATCTATTTACAAGAGAAAGGAAAACAAATATAAAAATTAATCTGTTACTGTGTGTGTACTATTGACCATTTTATAAGAACCAGATGCTTAATGAAATAAGGCATAATATGTATGATCTTATTGTGTTGCAATTCCACAGTTAACATCACAACTCATAAAACACAAGTCAGAGAAAGGAAGGATCACAAGGGATTTAAGTGGAAGCTTTTAAAAGATAATATCTAGATTAAAATTTGGGAATTATCTATTTCTTTGATGATATAATTTTAGGACAGATAAGCATCATCATTTACCTTGAAAGCATGAAATACATTGCCTGGTATCAACCTAGATTTTAGAGAGGTTTATCAACCAAAATTTTCCTTCATATTATTCTCTTAGGATGCATTACATGTTCAACTCTGTGGAGTCGGAATATTGCTTTACAAATGTTAAGGTAGATCATTTTCTTTTAATTAATTTCTTTGTTTATCCAAACTTCATGTCTTTATACTCATGCTGAACTGAAAAATGATATTCATCACTTTTAAGGAATGAATATGGAACTGAAGACTTTAAATTTTCATCTTTGAAATGCAAAGCAGAAATACAAATGAATAATTCAAGTACTTATCAAAAGCCTTGAAGATATTCTGTTGTTTACATTTACATGGCTTTAGTTCACTCACACCCGACCAACTTTCAGAAAGCCAGTGAAAAAGATGAAAAGAAGACTAATGTTTTTCTTCCTTTGCTATTTCTTTTCATCTACCTTGCTGCATTATCTTTCTTTCCTTGGTATGTTTTCTTTTCCCTGCAGAAGCAATCCAGTGGGACTTGTTTCTTAGCAGAGTAAAATACAGGATAGATTTTTTTTTTTTGGTTAGTTAACCTGAGATATGAATAAGCACTAACCCTTGATGGATAACTTTTCATTCTTTCTGCATATTCACTCTGCCCCTCTGGAGGACAATTTTGTTTTATTTCTTCAGTTCATACATGAATCCTACTTCAGTTTAATTTATTGTGCTTAGTAGAACCTAATAAATTTTCATCATGTAAAATATATCGATTTGTGGCTAAAAGAAAGATAATAGAATTTGTGGGAATATGATAAAGAAGGGAGTACCTCACCTTATATCTGATTGAATTCTTTGCCAGCTGCAAGAAAAAATACATATCAGTATAATTAATATACACTGTGAATGTCTGACAAAGAGATGGTCAACTTTTCACTTGTTGATGTTTTGAGATTAAACAACAATGAACCAATTTTTACGCCTCAATATTTATGATCTTAGTAGGGCCTCATTCTTCTTCTTGACCATTTTCTGGTAATCTCAATAAGACTACTAATATAGTTTACAATTGTTAACAATT